>NC_039361.1:134849886-134909325 GCF_003573695.1 Papaver somniferum | reverse complement strand
GATACTTAATACTAGAGAATCATAAACAAAAAAAAAAAATACTTAATTCTTATTTAGTTATTTGGACAGTTTTGATATTACGATTTAGATACTCATGTATAAAATAAAAGCCAATCCCTCGAATTAGAGGATACAAATATCAATAAATAATATGGGAGATTCATGTGGGATGGAAAATCTTTTGCTTCCACTATAGGATGAACAAATTTGAAAAACTGATGAACAAACGGGTAAAATTATTGGTTTGTCCACTGAGGTCGAGGAAGAACCGCGTGGACGAACTTCAACCGCCAGCTGTTGAACCCTCACCGCACGTCATAACTTCAACAACGAACGTCTCTATCTCAGCGGCGCGACACTAATTGAACCGTTCAACGGATATATTTGAACGGGTAAATCCAACGACTCTATTTGAATTCTCTATAAATATTTATTTTTTCTTCATTTCAAGCACACTTTCTCCACACAATCTCATGTCATCTCTAATTTATTGGAAAATTCCTAAAATCCCCTTCGCAACCATCTCATAATCCACTAGAGATTGTGGTGCCAAGTTTACAATGGATGAAGATGTATCAATTTGTAGGAATTATGTACACTTTACAAAAGATAATACCAATGGTCACAACAATAGGGAGACACATTTTATCAGAAATTTAATGAAAAGTATATTGTGTAGAAACCGGTAACATCCATCTTCGTGATCCCAACGGGTTGTCTCATCATTTTCATACTATTAGCAAAAACGTTAGTGAATATGTATCTTTGATCATGCAAATGTACCGATGCAAAAGAAGCGGTGAAGATGAACCAGATGTGGAACGAAATTGCCATGAAGACTGGAAAAAAAATCCCACAAAATTGGTTTCAATACGAAAGTTGTTTCCGTATTCTAAGGGAACTTAACAAATTTAATCCATACGTGTTGCAAAGTAATTAAGTGCCAATAAGATCACCATATAGTCCAATTCAGATGATTTTCATAATGGTGCATATATTTCCTTACTAGAAGGAAAATCATCTCCACATATTGAGTCTTCAAGTAGTTAGGAACAACACAATTCCAACCTCGATGTTAATATCAATGTTAAAAGAAGAAGAAGAAGAAGAAGAAGAAGAAGTGGTCGGAAAGCTAGAAAGCAGCGAGATAGTATCCCAAACAATAGCAGAAGGAGGTTCAAACGATTTTAAATATTTTGAGTAGATATAGAGACTGTCATGTAGAATTAGCTTTAAGATCAGATCGAGGCTTGGTATTAAGGAAACTTCGAAAATTCGTCTTTCATGTGAATGACATTACATGAATTTTAACAGTAAAACCCCTAGTTTTGTTTTCGACGGTGATTCTATCAACATCTATCTGAGTAAGTTTTTGTAGGAAAGTTGGAAAAAAATGCTCGACTACTGTTTTATAAAACATTTTGAGATACCTAATGCAGTTGTTTTCATATAAATATGTGCTCATCGATGAACCCACTGGTGCCTATAACGTAATATTTGGAGGATTGCAGTGATCTTTTGTTCATGACTAAAGCCTCATAAATTTTGTGCATCATACTAATAATTAAATAAAGGTTATACCTGACAAAGTTCAGAAACAATCCTTTGAGTCAAGTTGCGGTCCATGCGGAACTGACGCTGAAAATATGCATCAGGATACACACATCCAAGATTAAAATAATCACGCATCATCTTGTCGTCGTAAAAATTTCGATCTCGCAACGTTCATCTTCTAGTCAAAACTTTTTCTTGCTTTAAAGGCTTTGGTATCATCGCTGAATGCAATTGCAACGAAAAGTTTCGCACCTTCTAGCCTCATTTGCCTCTTTGACACAAAATGCTTATATACATTTCTTGCTCTTCTTCGTACAAAGTTTCTTCCATTACCATATCTTCCTCAGAGAACCAAAATCAGGATTCATGGTTTGAAAAATTAAATTGATTGAAATTGATAGAAAATTAAGAGTAAATTGATAGGATAAAATCGTTTTGTGATTTTTGAGGATGAAATTAAGTAGTATATGGAGGAAAAAATAGCGGTTGGCGTGAACGTCGAAAAATTACCCGTTAGCGGCTTTAGTTAAGCTGTCGGCGGCAGATCTTAAGACGCTGGCAGCTGATATTTAACCACCAACGTTCAAAGGAAAACAACGCGACCTAACCTTAGCCACATTTTTTCTTCCGCTGCCAGGTTCTTTTTACCATAGTGGAAAATCCACTTTTCCCATACACGTGGCTTCAAAAATAATTTCGTTTGATGATTTTCATATGAATCTCCCTTACAAACTAAATCAAAAGATAAAGTAGGGAAAGAAGAAGAAAGAATTTCTTATTACTTGAATTTGGTGCATCCATTATAAATGAAATGACCTTTATTTATAGAGTAATAAAGATAAAGAACAATCATTAGCACTTTCAGTAGGGTTAATGACATGCATTCATTACTATTAATGGTAGTAGTTATAAATATTGGGAGATGTAAACAGGTGGAAATAGATATGAAAAGGTGGTGGTGTAAATCCACCAATATTTATTTACAACACTCCCCACTGGAGAACACCACACTAGTACGATATTTCCCAGTTAAAATCTTAACAAGGAAAATCAAACAGGACAAAACTTAGACGAAGGAAAAAAAAAGTAAAAATCTTATAGGGTGGTGGATGCGTTGATTATTGTCTCGTTAAAACCTTGCTATCAAAACCATATGGGACAAAACCTAGACAAATGGAAAGAAAAAAAAAGGAACGTAACACACATAAATGCGTAGAATCAATTATTTATTACACAATATTGATATTCTCCTCCTAATAATGGGTTCCCCTAGATGTATAGAAAAACTAGTTACATAATATTGTCTTTAAGTAGAACCCCGATATTTCGTATTTTTTGAAAACGAGATATATGTTGGTCTTCCAATAAAGTCTTTGAAATCTCTTCAAACGGTTCTGTTTGTAACTTTTCAAAGCTGGTTGCCTCATCAAAATATTGTCAGAGAAAACCAGAAGAAACAAACACGACAGGAAAAAAAGAGTGCAATTGAAGACAAATTAAAAAATTGAGTTGGACATAATATGCCTAATTAAATCATGAGAAAGAAAACCCAGTGAGACAAAAACCTTGACTAAGAAAAAATTGTACAAAGCATAAAGTCTAAGATATTTATTATACTCCACGTGAAATAAGATATCTTAGTTGATCGATTGGTTTGACAATATGGTACCACAAGTAGATCGCTATTAAGCAAGCATCTTCTGCTAAAAAAGATCATGGCGGTAGAGACCTTTATGTTGCAATTAGTTGGAAAACTCAAGTTGAATTTCTATATTCAATTCCATGACAATTGATTCATTGATCTAGCATATATTTTATTTTCCATCATCTTTACTCAAAATAGTTGATCATTGTTGTAATATTGCAAAGATAATGTTGTATCATTCTAACAACTTGGCCTTTACCGATTGTATATAGTTCACCATTTACGAGATTTTGAATAAACCAACATAAAAAAGAGCCAATGTTTAGAGGTACTACAAATATCAATATACACAATTTGTTTGGACCAATGTATCCATATTTGTACTAATTAATTTAGGAAAAAGAATTCACCATTATCGAAGTGAAAGTAAATCATTATCATACAAGTTGAGATTAATGGGTTACTTATCCATGTAAACATGTCAAAAGCTTTTCAGTTGACAAAATCATGGACCATTATAATGCTTAATTGATAATTTTCATACATGGTTCCAAGATCATTTATATTGGATTATTTTGGTAAGAGAACTTAACTTATGTTAACTTTTCACAAGTTCAAAAGAATGCCATCTTCGATAACAAACAGTCATGTCATAATGTGACATGTAAGACAGGAAAATAAGTAGTTTCCATTGAAGTCCACATATTAATAAGTATTGGAGCACTGGTAGGACGAACTCGCAAGTGTTGCTATCTCAAGCTTGTTTGTCAAGTTTAGTTGCCAAAACTATAAGTCTTGATTTCTAGTCTACTTATAGCTAAGTCTCGGATTAGGATAGTAAGTGTAGTTGAGTATTAGACCACGGCGTTCATCGATTGAAGACGAAGAACTACTAAGGGGATCTTGTGGAACTTCATCAACAAAAGGTATGTGAAGACTTGAACTCATCTATCACTCAAAAGTCTATCTACTCTATATCCTATTTAATACAAAAGTCGTATAGCTATATAGACTTCCATTATACACATTTGATATTTCGAGCTCAGTTTAACTCGCTCACATATTTATCGAAATATGTGTTGGTAAGCTTTCGCTTTAACCAAGTTCATCTTATATTCTTGACGAAAGTCAAAAGATGATCATGTGAAAATCGCCTAGTAACATCTTACATGATTTGTGTGAGACAATCATTTGATGTAGACTCAGAATGTTTCGTATTGATCACTCGATCACTTGAAAATTGCTTTGAAGCTAATACTTTGTGTGAGACCGCTATTGTCGTCTTCTAAGAATGTTTCAATGATTGAAATGAGAGTTTACAACAATTAACCATGATTGGATATATCACATTATGCGTACCTGTATGCTAAACTGTTGCATGATATTCCAAATTCGGGAACCATAGTATGCATACCCGTATGCATATTGGTTGGTTAATGAAAGTCTGGGAACTTGGTATGCATACCCGTATGCGTACTGGCGTAAGTTCAGTTCCGGGAAATTCAACGGAGTTTGGAGGTATGTGTACCCGTTTGCATATTGGCAAACCCAAACTTAGTCCGGCCACTTAGGTATGCGTAACTTGAGTAGGTTTTTTTCTAAAATCGGCTTGTTCATGAACTAATACATTTATATATTAAGGAATGCAATCTTTTGCAAACCGTGGATATAATGTTCATGAATTGATTCAAGTGAATCAAAATCTATTTTGATTAAATTGTGTCTTGTATACTTCAAATATAAACAATTGAAAAACTTTAGAACTAGTTTCATTTGAGTCATTTGAACTAGTTATGGTTAAGATTAATAAGTTTGATATGAAAGTGTTCATATGGCTGACTCCGGTTAACTATTGTTGATCCAACAAAGTGCACACGTTTAGGTACGGTTACTCATATCTAAATGAAATCACTTTTTATTTGTGTGTAACAAGCTAAGTTCGATTTAATGGTTGAAAGATATTAGCTTGAGTCTAATCAGGTTTTCATGTAACAGTGATATCGAATGCTTTGTTACCAAGGTAGCATTGATTACAAACCATGATTTGAAGATTATATAAGGGAGAACTCTAGAAACTGTGAAACCTAATCCCCACACCTCCTGTGTGATATTAGTTGCGACTAGAGTCGATTCTCCTTTAACCTTAGGTTTTTCCAAAACCATGTAGGTTAACGACTTGAAGACTTCAATGGGATTGTGAATCCAGACCCAACTATTTTCTTAGTAGCTGCGTGTTCTAATCTTGTTGTTTTCTATCTATTTAGTATTATTTTCTCTAAGATTTGATCGAGATTTATTCTCCGATAGGCAAGATAAAAAGTAGTCACAAACATCTTCGTCTCATCGTTTGTGATTCCACGGTATCTTGTTTCGCTACCATATGATTAAGATTATTGTGAGGTGATTGATATTACTAGGCTGTTCTTCAGGAATATAAGACCGGTGTATCAATTGGTTCCTGTTCACCTTGATTTATCAAAAGATGGAACAAAACTCTTAGGTATTTCTGTCGGAGACAGATTTATCTATTCAATAGACTTTTCTGTGTGGGACAGATTGGTTTATCAAGTCTTCGACTTTGGGTCATAGAAACTCTTAGTTGTGGGTGAGATCAGTTAAGGGAATCAAGTGCGCAGAGTCCTGCTGGGATTCAGAGGCATAAAGAACACGACTGTACCTTGATCAGTGTGAGATTGGTTAGGGCTCAACTACATTCCAGTACGAAGTTAACTTGGAGTAGGTTAGTGTCTGTAGCGGCTTAATACAGTGTGGTGCTCAAATCTGGACTAGGTCCCGGGGTTTTTCTACATTTGTGGTTGATGAGTGCCAAATATTGTATATATTTATCCCTTTTTGTTGGCATTTAACTCATCTTTTGCGCAGTAATTCTACATTTTATCCCATATTCTGTATTTTCATTGTTTTCAAGAATAAATATTTTTCTTACTTAATTTTGCATTTTTAGGTAATAAATAAAGTTTGGATGAATTGCGGAGAGAAAAGAGAAGAAAAGTAGTGAAAAGACGGGAGGAATTACACAAGGAAGCCGCGAAGAATGTCGTGCACAAGACCAAAAGGCTAGAAGTGGGCTTGAAGAGGAAGAATTGTTCTTAAAGAAGACATGGGCCTGGCATACCCAAGGCCCAAAACCCTCACCCAAACCCATTTTCTATATCCAAGCCCGTCTCGGATTTCAGCCGTCAGATCGAAGCATTTCAGCATCCTACGGTCGCTCCTATGCATGTGCATCAAATCCCGATGATTCCTCTAAACACTACAACACCTAACCTAATCTCGCACCGTAGACTTCGTTGTATTTTACATCCTACGGTCGCTACAAGCTGCTTCTTTCTTAGCCGTCCGATCCACCTACCATCTCCATATCCAGCGGCTTCAGCTCGTGGTACACACATCTTGATACACCCGCCTAACACACTAATACTCGAACCCTATGACCTAGCCAAACATCTCCCTACCCTAACCCATATCGACCTCCACCTTCTTCTTCCTCTCCCCCTCTCTGCAACAGAACCACCATACCCTGCCGTACCACCACCTATTCCACTACCTACACCAACTACCACTAACTCCACCATCTCCATCATTACCCGACACGACCCATCCCCCTAATTCGAAGCGCTTTAACCTCTCTCACCAACTGACCTAGGTGAGGGTTGATAAAACACCTCAAATTAGGGAGCAATTGTAGCGATTGGGAGCAGGAGAAGAACCGAGAGAGGCAGAGAAGACATGGGGCGACGTCAATTCAAAGTTTTGGTAAGTAAATTTCGGAGATTGAAAACCCTAATTTCAATTCTAGGGTTTCGGAAAAATTGGGTATTTGGTGATATAAATAGGGGGTGATGTAGAGGGGTAGAGGGGGATGATCTCTGGACTAGCCAGAAAAACATTTTGTTCTGTTTTATTTCACAATTCCAATTTCAGTTATTGCATGACAGTTGATACTGAATGTTATATGATGTTTTGATTTTTATCTTCAATGTTGAGAATGTTGTTTCAATTAGCATATGTGATGAATGTTGATGTTGTTAACATGTTTTCATGAACTAAGTTACTGCAGCTAAGGCTCAGATGAAGCCTTAGTGCATTGTTGGATGATGAATTGCTAGGTTAGAGCCTTAATGCTTGTTTTTCTTGAGCAATGGGAGAGATTAGTGCTCATCTGTGTGCTTGTGATTGATTGTACTGTCAAAAGACAGTCAATGCTAGGAGCACATTAGTTGAGCAAGCTGATTTTCTTTCCATTCCAATAGTATGCTTAGGGTCTTAATTTCAACCTAGAACTACATTGTTTGGCTAGGACACCAAGGTGGATTCTAAGCCATTAGCTTAGCCACAATTCCTTTCTTCAGTCACTTACAATTCCAGCTCTGCTTTTATTCACTGCTTAGTTACTTTCCTTTACTGTTTTGCTTAGTTCTTGCATTTTGAAGCTGTGTGCACTGAAGTCAGTGCACAATCTCACCCCTGCCCTTGGCTTACAGCCTTGGTTCCTTGCTGTTGTTATTTTATATCATCTGCCATCTAATCCTTGCTGTGCTGCCATCTTGTGTTAACTGTTTTAGTTCTTTGTATCTGCCTTCATCCATCACTGCTCACTGCCATAGTGCTTTGCACCCATTGATAGCTTAGGAAAATTCTTGTATGCTCCCGCTCCCTGTGGACTAACTCTTTCTTATCCCTATATTATAAAGCTTGACCTTGTATACTTGCAAGTTTTGTGTGTTTTCCATTTCCACACCAAGTTTTTGGCGCCGCTGCCGGGGAGTGGTGCTGTGTGTTGAATTTCTTTTCCTTTGCTGTCTTTCATCTACTACTGCATACTCTGCTGAAAATTGCATCTTACCTGAGCTGTGTTGCTAGGCCACCTGAGCTGCTGCTGCTGCTGTTGCTGAGTTGCTGCAGAGCTGTGTTGCTAGGCCACCTGCTGCTGCTGCTGTTGCTGCTGCTAAGCCAAAGCCTGCTGCTGCCAAGCCTGCTGCCAAGCCAAAGCAACTGGGCTGCTACCTGCTGCTGCTGGGCTCTGCCTTCTACTGGCGGGCTTGTACTTCTCTGAACTGGGCTTCACCAACTTCAACTGAACTGGGCTTGCCAAGTGCTGCTGGGCTGCTGCATCTCAACAAGTTGCTGGGCTCGTCGCTGTGGCTTCTGCTGGGCTGCTAAACCCAACTGCTGTTGCTGGGCTTGAGCGTGAGCTGCTTAGGACGATCCTAAAGCCCAACTGGGCTGTGCAACTAAAGGGAACAAAAGCCTAACTGGGCTTCCCTCCTTAACCAAGTAAGCCTAAACCATGAGTAACCCACTTGGGCCCCATTAAATATTCAATTTGGGTATGTAATAATTAATTTATTTTTAATTTGGGCTTGTAATAATTATTTTTATTTTTATTTTTATTTTCTTTTTCTTTTATTTTCTTTTATTTTTCTTTTATGGGCTTGTAATTATTATTATTGTTTTTATTTTCTTTTATGAGTTGTGCTAATTTATGCTAGGTTTAGTTCAAAATTTTTTTCCAAAGCCCAACTTTAAACCAAAAACCAAAATCCCTTGTTAGTCCAACACCCATTCAAAACCAAATCTTCATAACCCTTGTGGGCCAAATTGTTTCCGATTGCTCTGTCTGACCAACATGTTAGTTAAGGTACCTACTAGGACATGATTGTGACCTACAGAGACCAAACAAACAGACTTGTTAGAATTAACCCAGACGAACCTATCGAAATTCTAAGTTCTGAGGGAGACAGTCCAGATCAACCAGAAACAATGGGAGAACCCCGTACCCTCAAGGATTATATGTACCCAACTAGAGCCAGTCAACCTTCTTGTATTGTGCTACCCGAGGCTAATGGCCATTATGAGCTGAAATCAAGCACAATACAGATGCTTCCTATTTTTAGAGGTGTTGAGAATGAAAACCCGTACCACCACGTGAGAGAATTCGAGGAAATTTGTGGAACTCTGCGTTTCACTCAAATGTCCGACGAAACCCTAAAGTTAAGGCTCTTTCCTTTCTCCCTAAAAGATAAAGCAAAGGCCTGGCTTTATGCTTTACAGCCTCAATCCATCATGACATGGGATGACCTCATAAAGGAGTTTTTCAAAAAGTTTTTCCCGAACCACAAGACTGCGACAATTCGTCAAAGTCTGAATAGCTTTGTGCAATTAGAGGGTGAGACCTTAGCTAGATACTTGGAGAGATTCAATGAATTATTGCTCCAATGTCCCCATCATGGTTTTGAAAAATGGAGACTTGTGCAAATTTTGTATGAAGGTCTAGATGTGTCCACCCGAACAACAGTTGAGTCGATGTGTAATGGTCTATTCGTAGATAAAACTGCTGACGCGTCTTGGGACTTCTTGATTGAAGTAGCTGAAAAGACGCAACAGTGGGAATCCATCCGTGAAACCAGAAAGACTACATCCGAAGCAAAGGCTTTTAGGATTGAAGCGGATTTTGAGAGAAGAGCAAACATGGCATCAATAGTTAGGAGATTAGAAGAGTTAGAACTACATAAAAATTCAAAACCTTCCACCACTACTCTCCGAGAACATGTCGCTTCGTCTGTTTGTGCTGCTTGTAACGACCCCAACCATCAATTCCAAAATTGTCCCGATTTGCTTGCAGTCCAGGAATCTAGGCTTGAACAGGCACATGCCATGTTTCAAAAACCAGAGCATAACCCTTATTCACAGACCTACAATCCAGGATGGAGAAACCACCCTAACTTTTCATGGTCCAAAGGCCCCACTCAGGGAGGACCATCTCAACCCAATCAGAGCTATCAAAACAATCAGGGATATCAGAACAATCAAGGTTATCAACACCCGAGAAACCCTCAACAACAATCAAACTCTCAACAACAATCATATCCTCAACACAATACCGACAAGAGATTATCCACCCTAGAGGAAATGTTCCAGAGTTTGATGCAAAGTCAGAAAAATCTAGATCAAAAGATGGATCAAATGTGTGAGAGAGAAAAGGGTAAACTTCCTAGCCAACCCTAACAAAATCCAAAGAGGATATTTCAAGCAGGCACAACATCCTGCACTGAAACCTCACCCGATCAAGTCCATGCCATTACCACCCTCCGAAGTGGTAAAGTCATCGAGAACAACGTGGGCGAACCTAATGAATCTGAAACAAATTCCACGCTGTCTCCACAACCCCAGAAAACCAAAGAATCTGAGCAAGCTGGAAAGCCCGACAATTCTACTGCTGTGAATGTCCCTTTGCCAACTCATTCTCCTGTTGCCCCATTTATTCAAAGATTGATCTATCAACAGAAAAGTACCCATTATAATGAGATGTTAGATCTGTTCAAGAGAGTCAACATCAACATTCCTTTTCTTGAAGCAATCAAGCAAATCCCTGCTTATGCCAAATTCCTCAAAGACTTGTGTACTCAAAAGCGCAAGCTCAATGTGCAAAAACGTGCTTTCTTAGCTGAGCAGGTGAGTTCCATCATTCTGAACAAAACTCCACCCAAGATTAGGGATCCAGGATGTCCAACAATTTCTTGCACTATAGGAGAACACACGGTCAATAAAGCGTTATTAGACCTAGGTGCAAGTGTTAACCTACTGCCATATTCTGTTTATGAGCAGTTAGGTCTTGGGGAGTTGAAACCAACATCTATCACTCTACAACTGGCAGACCGATCTGTCAAGATTCCTCGTGGAGTGGTCGAAGACGTTTTGATCAAGGTTGACAAATTCTATTTTCCCGTAGACTTCATTGTCTTAGACACTCAACCTGTACAAAACCCAGACTGTCACATTCCTGTCATCTTAGGACGTCCTTTCTTGGCTACGTCCAACACAATCATTAATTGTCGTAATGGAGTGTTGAAACTGTCTTTTGGTAACATGACGGTAGAATTGAATGTGTTCGATATTAGTCAACAACCTGTGAATCTTGATGATGATGATGTGCATGAAGTTAATATGATTGAAGGATTAATGCAAGATTCATTGACTAACGTTCTATCCGTCGACCCCTTTCAAGCATGTATGGAGAACTTTAACTCAGATTCCTATGATGATGCATACTGTAGTGACGTCCTATCTCTGCTCGAATCTGTACCTCAAATGGACATCACTGAAAGGAAATATGAAGTGGAACCACCCTTACTCTCTGATTCCAAGCTCATTCCATCCATTGTTGAGCCACCCAAGCTTGAATTGAAAACATTGCCTAGTACGTTGAAGTACGCATTCATAGGTTCTTCTGATACTTTACCCGTCATTATTTCATCATGTTTAGACACGGAACAGGAAAGTAAGCTTTTAGAAGTACTTAAGGAACACAAAGAGGCCTTAGGATGGACCATCTCAGATCTCAAAGGAATTAGTCCCACCATTTGCATGCACCACATTAACCTTGAAGAGAATGCCAAACCATCTAGGGAAATGCAAAGGAGACTTAATCCTAACATGAGAGATGTAGTCAAAGGAGAGATCCTGAAACTACTTGATGCGGGTATCATATACCCAATTCCCGATAGCAAATTGGTTAGTCCCATTCAAGTTGTGCCTAAGAAGTCAGGCATTACTGTAGTTCAGAACGACAAGAATGAATTAGTCCCTACTCGTACAACCACAGGATGGCGAGTATGCATCGACTACAGGAAGTTGAACACAGTAACAAGGAAAGATCACTTCCCGCTCCCTTTCATTGACCAAATGCTAGAACGTGTGTCTGGACACAGTCACTACTGTTTTCTAGATGGATTTTCCGGTTATAACCAAATTCACATTGCTCCAGAAGATCAGGAAAAAACTACATTCACGTGTCCATTTGGGACGTTTGCTTATAGACGTATGCCCTTCGGGTTGTGTAATGCACCTGCTACTTTTCAGCGTTGCATGATGAGCATTTTTTCTGACATGATAGATAGTTTTCTCGAGATCTTTATGGATGATTTCTCTGTTTTTGGTTCCTCGTTTGACGAATGTTTGAAGCATCTTTCCCTCGTTATATCCAGATGTAAAGAAAAGAACCTTGTTCTAAATTGGGAAAAATGCCATTTTATGGTGAATTCAGGAATAGTTCTAGGACACATCATCTCAGAAAAAGGAATTGAAGTGGATAAAGCTAAAGTTGACCTCATTCAACATCTACCACAACCTCGCTCTGTGAAGGAGATCAGATCATTTCTAGGTCATGCTGGTTTTTACCGGCGATTCATCAAAGATTTCAGCAAAATCTCCAGACCTCTGTGCAGTCTTCTCTCCAAAGATGTTGCCTTCAATTTCGATGCTGCTTGTGTGAGGGCATGGGAGGAATTAAAAACCCTTCTCACCACCGCTCCTATAGTCCGACCACCCGATTGGAAGCTTCCGTTCGAACTTATGTGTGATGCCTCTGATTATGCTGTTGGTGCTGTTTTAGGACAGCGTGTTGATAGACTACCATATGTGATATACTATGCTAGCAAAACCCTTAATGATGCCCAACTCAATTATTCAACTACCGAGAAGGAATTTCTTGTCGTCGTTTTCGCATTAGACAAGTTTAGATCTTATCTGATAGGGTCTAAGATCATCATATACACAGACCATGCGGCTTTGAAGTATCTTCTTTCCAAGAAGGATGCTAAAGCTCGCCTTATTCGATGGATACTATTATTACAGGAATTCGATCTCGAAATCCGTGATAAGAAAGGTTGTGAGAATGTGGTTGCTGATCATTTGTCTAGATTAACTTTAGAGTCTATTGATGAATTTGAGCTGATTAGAGAATCATTCCCAGATGAACAGCTGATGTCTATCTCAGACCTTCCTTGGTTTGCTGATATTGTTAACTACCTCGCTACAGGTAGAATGCCCTCACGTTGGTCGAGACAAGACCGCTCCAAGTTCTTGGCTGAAGTTAAACATTTCCTTTGGGACGACCCATATTTGTTTAAGTACTGCCGAGACCAAATCATTAGGAGATGTGTACCCAACACTGAACAGAAAGATGTGATATCTTTCTGTCATGACCAAGCATGTGGAGGCCATTTCAGTGCCAAGAAAACCGCTGCAAAAATCTTGCAGTGTGGATTCTATTGGCCATCATTGTTCAAGGATTGCCATGATTATTGTGTTGCTTGTGAGCGCTGTCAAAAGCTAGGAAGCATTTCGAGGAGAAACATGATGCCATTGAACCCCATTTTGATTGTGGAGATTTTTGATGTTTGGGGGATCGACTTCATGGGTCCATTCCCTATTTCTGACGGTAGATTGTACATCCTAGTCGCAGTTGATTACGTTTCTAAGTGGGTAGAAGCCATAGCAACCAGAACAAATGACCACAAGGTGGTACTTTCATTTCTAAAGGAGAACATATTTTCACGTTTTGGTACTCCTAGAGCTATAATCAGTGACGGTGGTTCGCATTTCTGCAACAAGTACTTTGAGTCTTTAGTACGCAAGTATGGCATAACCCACAAAGTCGCTACTCCGTACCACCCTCAGACTAGTGGACAAGTGGAAGTTTCTAATAGGGAAATTAAGCACATTCTGGAGAAGACGGTTAACCCGTCTAGGAAAGATTGGTCATTAAGATTGAATGATGCTTTGTGGGCCTATAGAACAGCTTATAAGACACCAATTGGCATGTCCCCCTATCGTCTAGTGTATGGAAAGCCGTGCCATCTACCTGTGGAATTAGAACATCGTGCCTACTGGGCAATCAAAGAGCTGAACTTCTCTCTGGACGAAGCTGTAATTCAACGGAAACTTCAACTCAACGAGTTGGAAGAATTGAGAAATGAGGCTTATGATAGTGCCAAGTTATATAAGCAGAAGATGAAGATGTTTCACGAAAAGCGTATTCTACGCAAATCCTTCACTCCTGGTCAGAAAGTCTTGCTGTATGACTCCCGATTACATCTTTTTCCAGGAAAACTGCGTTCCAGATGGAAGGGTCCGTACCTAGTACGCACAGTTTTTCCTCATGGAGCTGTAGAGCTGGAGGATGTTTCCAACAAGAACGTTTTCAAAGTCAACGGGCAGAGATTAAAGCCACTCCTTGAGCCATTTCCACCCGACATTGAAACAACCAACCTGGAGGACCCGGTCTACGTGGACTAAACTGGTCCACTCTTTCCCTAAATAACCAAAAAGTTTTCCAAATGTTTCCCTAAAAACCAAAAATTTTCTTTTTCCCATCAAAACCAAATGTCTCCCGACAAAACCAAATTTTTCCCAAAAAGTCCAATCCCATTAAACACCAAATTTTCTTGTAGATAATATGTTAGTCGAATATTTTATTTCCTTGTGTATATATTTTGTGCTCATCCACTGTGACTCCTAATATGATGGATTTTTGCCTTGAATAACGGAGTTTTAATCGAGCTATCGCCGTACAATCGGGTATTCTCTCTCCTTTTACTCTACTCAGCATGTTCCTCTTCATATATTGTTTTATAATTCTTTCCATATTTTGAAACATTGAGGACAATGTTTAGTTTAGGTTTGGGGGTATAGAGTAGATACCATGATAATATGCTATAATTGAAAACAAAACTCCTTCTTCTTTTGAAAAAATCGAAAAAATTCAAAAAAATTAAAAAATCATAAAAATGGAGCTCATTTACCTTGAAATGTTGACTCTTGTGCAAATATGTAATTATTAGGAGTCTTAGTCTAGATATTTAGGCACCCTGATTCTAGCACAATTCACATAGTGATAAGAAATTTGCACGCGCACGATCTACCAATACATGTATGGCCTCGATCTTCAAGGTGTTTGATAGGAAGTTACGATTGCCAATCACTTTAGAATACTGAACGAAACTTGACTAGCTTGTTCTTTGGTTGGTTGGGATAGAAGGTGGAGGTTACATTAAGAAAGACAACCATCGAATTTAACTGGGTGCATCAAAAAGGGCTACCTCTTGCAAAGTGTCATGTAATTTTTTGTTTCTTTTTGTTATGTATCAAAAGAGCTACCATATGTAAAAATCAATTTCAAGTTCTTGTGCAAAAAAAAAAAAAAAAATCAGAAACATACAAAAAAATCAAGTATTTATCAATTCCATCCTCTCTTGTTCCAAAAATAAAAGAGAGTAGTCAATGTAAATAAGAGTCATGTAAAGAGTCATTTTGTTGTTTCATTGTAATAAGCAAGGAGGGTGTATGCCATTGATGTACAACGCGAGTAATTGTGAAATACCTCCAACTCATTCACAATTCTCGTAAAGTTCGGACAGCTAGCTAGATTTCGACCTTGGTTCTTAGCCTGAGAAACTATCTCTTGGTGATTAGTAGTCATAACATCCGATCTTTCTTTACACATGTGTAGATACACTTTACACTCTTATCACATGTCTTTATTTGTTATCAGTGCTAGGATTGTGCCTTCGATAGCTAGATTGACATCTCCATTTTGCTGTGAGCTTAACTGACTTGCACATGTCACATTTGATGGAATATGAGCTTATATTTTGACCTAGAACTTTGTAGGTACGTTCTAAGCAAACCTTCACGAGACTTCAACTCGTCCACTAGGGACACTTAGTGGTTTAAAAGGCTTAGTGCATACGCTAAATGCATTCGAGAGACCAGCGACAGTGGTATAGGTAGGATTTCCTTCGTTTTGTTTTACTTGAGGACAAGTAAAATTCAGGTTTGGGGGTATTTGATGAGTGCCAAATATTGTATATATTTATCCCTTTTTGTTGGCATTTAACTCATCTTTTGCGCAGTAATTCTACATTTTATCCCATATTCTGTATTTTCATTGTTTTCAAGAATAAATATTTTTCTTACTTAATTTTGCATTTTTAGGTTGTAAATAAAGTTTGGATGAATTGCGGAACGAAAAGAGCAGAAAAGTAGTGAAAAGCCGGGAGGAATTACACAAGGAAGCCGCGAAGAATGGTGCGCATAAGCCCAAAAGACTAGAAATGGGCTCAAGAAGGAAGAATTGCTCTTAAAGAAGATATGGGCTTGGCATACCCAAGGCCCAAAACCCTTACCCAAACCCATTTTCTATATCCATACCCGCCTCCATTCCCGACCGTCAGATTGGATCGCATCTGCATCCTACGGTCGCTTCTTTGCCTTCGCATCAAACCTCGATACTTCCGCTTAACACTACAACACCTAACTCCATCTGGTGCCGTTAAATTCGTTGTATCTCGCAATCCAACGGTCGCTTAATCCAGTATCCTTGACGCCGTTCGATTCCTTCCAAATTCCACCATCCACCGCTCAGCTTCGCCGAACATCGAACTCGATGATCTCGCTACACACCATAGTGACCGAACCCTATGACCTAGCCAAACAGCCCCTTCTTCCCATTCTATCGACCTCCTCCTTCTTCTCCACCCTATTTGCAGACCTACCACCACCACCATACCTCACCTGCTACCACCTCGCCACTGCCATCGCCACCACCTACTCCATAACCACCTAACCACCTCCAATTCAGTAAACCCATCATCCCATACTGCAAAACCTATTCACCTAGCCAAAATTATTTCATCAAACCCACACTCACGCCACTGAACCCTAGGGTGTGGAGTTGATGAAGCAATTCAAGCTAGACACGGCAATTGACAGCGGAACAGGGAGCAGGAGGCGAAGTACAAGCATGGGTCGAAGAAAAGGAGCAGTTATCAGAGAAATTAGGTAAAAATTTTGTAACCCTAATTTTACTGTTTTAGGGATTTTTTGGGGAAGAACATATGGAACCCTAATTCATAGTTTTGGGTATAAATAGAGGAGGTGTTGTATGTGTAGAGGGTGTTCTTGGTTAGCCGAGATACCCCCTAATTGGGTCAATTTCAATTTCAATGTCCTGTTATGTTATGCTTTTTGCAATTCTATTTTTCACTGTTATGTTCATGTTCTTGTTATGTTAATGTTCATGTGATTCATCATGTTAGTTATGTTCTAATTTACTCTACTAGGGTGTAGATGAAACCCTGAGTCTCAGCTATGTTATTCATGTGAATTGTATTACTCTTGAATGTTTAAAATTGTTAGGATAGTTTCACTTTCAGTGCATCAATGCTTTACTCTCACATTGTATGTCAGGCATCCAGTGTAGTTAGGATAAAACTGTGTTGATAGTGCTGCAGCTCATGCCTTAGAGACTGTGATGAATCCTTTGACTAGTTGTACTTAAATAGACAATTAGTGCTTTGGGTTGATATTTTAGCTGCAATTGAGACATCCATTGGTGAAACACCTTAGGTAAGTGGTAGAATTGACACATCTCCCTTATCTGTTACAAGGACAAGAGTAGTATGATTAGCTGAATATATATAGAGTGAGTTAGTGGTGGATTTGACATTCCTAGTATCTCTATTCTCAGTGTTAACATCTCTGTAATTGCATCTTTATTTTACTGTTGTAATCTCTGCCAACGTCTTTGTCGTATCGACACAAACCCCCCCTTTTGGTTACCCTCAATTTGAATCAGTAGTAGTTAAATTGTAGCTTCAATACACACCCAAGTCCTTGTGGTTCGACCCTGCTTGCCCTGTTCTATACACTAGACCCTGTGCACTTGCAGGTATAGTTTGTGACTCTTTTAGAGAGCCACCAAGTTTTTGGCGCCGCTGCCGGGGATTGGTGCTGTGTTTTTCTTGTTGTTTTGTTAGCTATTTTTGCATTTCACTGCATAGCATTTGCATCTGCATCTGCTTCACTTCATTTGCTGTTGGACCTGCTGTTTTGAACCTGTTTTTCCTCTGCTGGGACGCCACCAAGGAAAAGAACCAAAACCCAACTGGGTTTTTGCAACAATATCAGAGCAGCTGGGCTGTGCTAAAAAGGTAAGCCTAAACCCATTCAATTGAGAGAACCCAACCTGTGGGCTTCCAATTTTTTATTTGTGGGCTTGTAATAATTAACCCAATTTTTTGGGCTTTTTATTTTTCTATTTTGGGTTTGTAATAATTTATTTGTGGGCTTGTTTGTTTAATTTGTGGGCTTGTATTTATTTTGTGTGGGCTTGTTTAAATTCTTCCATTGGACTTGTATTTTGTATTCTGGGTTTAAACCCAGCTGAGCTTGTAACCGATTGTGGGCTTGTTTCCACTCAAGAGTGGACCTCGAAACCAAAGTTTTAAAACAAACGTCGGGCCTTAACCAACTGGGCCAAATTAAACTTTCAAAATTAAAACTTAGTGTTTCGTGGGCCGCAGCCTTCCTCCCATTCCATTAGAGGACCAACAGTGGGCTTGCTCCCAATTTCAAAAACCAAAAATTTCTCCCATAAAAACCAAAGTTTTCCAAATGTTTCCCTAAAAAACCAAAAATTTTCTTTTTCCCATCAAAGCCAAATGTCTCCCGACAAAACCAAATTTTTCCCAAAAAGTCCAATCCCATTAAAAACCAAATTTTCTTGTAGATAATGTGTTAGTTAAATTTCCTTTTGTATATATTTTGTGCTCATCCATTGTGACTCCTAATATGATGGATTTTTGCCTTGAAATAACGGAGTTTTAATCGAGCTTTCGCCGTACAATCGGGTATTCTCTCTCCTTTTACTCTACTCAGCATGTTCCTCTTCATATATTGTTTTATAATTCTTTCCATATTTTGAAACATTGAGGACAATGTTTAGTTTAGGTTTGGGGGTATAGAGTAGATACCACGATAATATGCCATAATTGAAAACAAAACTCCATCTTTTTGAAAAAATTGAAAAATTCCAAAAAAATTGAAAAATCAAAATAAAAAAAATTAAAAATTGAAAAAACAAAACATAAAAATCGAGCTCATTTACCTTGAAATGTTGACTCTTGTGCAAATATGTAATTATTAGGAGTCTTAGTCTAGATATTTAGGCACCCTGATTCTAGCACAATTCACATAGTGATAAGAAACTTGCACGCGCACGATCTACCAATACATGTATAGCCTCGATCTTCAAGGTGTTTGATAGGAAGTCACGATTGCCAATCACTTTAGAATACTGAACGAAACTTGACTAGCTTGTTCTTTGGTTGGTTGGGATAGAAGGTGGAGGTTACATTAAGAAAGACAACCATCGAATTTAACTGGGTGCATCAAAAAGGGATACCTCTTGCAAAGTGTCATGTAATCTTTTGTTTCCTTTTGTATATGTATCAAAAGTGTTTCCTTATTCAAAAAAAAATAAATAAAAAAAAATCAAGTATTTATCAATTCCATTCTCTCTTGTTCCAAAAATAAAAGAGAGTAGTCAATGTAAATAAGAGTCATGTAAAGAGTCATCTTTTGTGTTTTATTGTAATAAGCAAGGAGGGTGTATGCCATTGATGTACAACGCGAGTAATTGTGAAATACCTCCAACTCATTCACAATTCTCGTAAAGTCCGGACAGCTAGCTAGATTTCGACCTTGGTTCTTAGCCTGAGAAACTATCTCTTGGTGATTAGTAGTCATAACTTCAGATCTTTCTTTACACATGTGTAGATACACTTTACACTCTTATCACATGTCTTTTTTTTGTTATCAGTGCTAGGATTGTGCCTTTGATAGCTAGATTGACATCTCCATTTTGCTGTGAGCTTAAACTATCTTGCACATGTCACGTTTCATGGAATCTGAGCTCATATTTTGACCTAGAACTTTGTAGGTACGTTCTAAGCAAACCTTCACGCGACTTCAACTCGTCCACTAGGGACACTTAGTGGTTTAAAAGGCTTAGTGCATATTCTAAATGCATTCGAGAGACCAGCGACAGTGGTATAGGTAGGATTTCCTTAATTTTGTTTTACTTGAGGACAAGTAAAATTCAGGTTTGGGGGTATTTGATGAGTGCCAAATATTGTATATATTTATCCCTTTTTGTTGGCATTTAACTCATCTTTTGCGCAGTAATTCTACATTTTATCCCATATTCTGTATTTTCATTGTTTTCAAGAATAAATATTTTTCTTACTTAATTTTGCATTTTTAGGTAATAAATAAAGTTTGGATGAATTGCGGAGCGAAAAGAGAAGAAAAGTAGTGAAAAGACGGGAGGAATTACACAAGGAAGCCGCGAAGAATGTCGTGCACAAGACCAAAAGGCTAGAAGTGGGCTTGAAGAGGAAGAATTGTTCTTAAAGAAGACATGGGCCTGGCATACCCAAGGCCCAAAACCCTCACCCAAACCCATTTTCTATATCCAAGCCCGTCTCGGATTTCAGCCGTCAGATCGAAGCATTTCAGCATCCTACGGTCGCTCCTATGCCTGTGCATCAAATCCCGATGATTTCGCTAAACACTACAACACCTAACCTAATCTCGCACCGTAGACTTCGTTGTATTTTACATCCTACGGTCGCTACAAGCTGCTTCTTTCTTAGCCGTCCGATCCACCTACCATCTCCATATCCAGCGGCTTCAGCTCGTGGTACACACATCTTGATACACCCGCCTAACACACTAATACTCGAACCCTATGAACTAGCCAAACAGCTCCCTACCCTAACCCATATCGACCTCCACCTTCTTCTTCCTCTCCCCCTCTCTGCAACAGAACCACCATACCCTGCCGTACCACCACCTATTCCACTACCTACACCAACTACCACCAACTCCACCATCTCCATCATTACCCGACACGACCCATCCCCCTAATTCGAAGCGCTTTAACCTCTCTCACCAACTGACCTAGGTGAGGGTTGATAAAACACCTCAAATTAGGGAGCAATTGTAGCGATTGGGAGCAGGAGAAGAACCGAGAGAGGCAGAGAAGACATGGGGCGACGTCAATTCAAAGTTTTGGTGAGTAAATTTCGGAGATTGAAAACCCTAATTTCAATTCTAGGGTTTCGGAAAAATTGGGTATTTTGTGATATAAATAGGGGGTGATGTAGAGGGGTAGAGGGGGATGATCTCTGGACTAGCCAGAAAAACATTTTGTTCTGTTTTATTTCACAATTCCAATTTCAGTTATTGCATGACAGTTGATAGTGAATGTTATATGATGTTTTGATTTTTATCTTCAATGTTGAGAATGTTGTTTCAATTAGCATATGTGATGAATGTTGATGCTGTTAACATGTTTTTCATGAACTAAGTTACTGCAGCTAAGGCTCAGATGAAGCCTTAGTGCATTGTTGGATGATGAATTGCTAGGTTAGAGCCTTAATGCTTGTTTTTCTTGAGCAATGGGAGAGATTAGTGCTCATCTGTGTGCTTGTGATTGATTGTACTGTCAAAAGACAGTCAATGCTAGGAGCACATTAGTTGAGCAAGCTGATTTTTTTTCCATTCCAATTGTATGCTTAGGGTCTTAATTTCAACCTAGAACTACATTGTTTGGCTAGGACACCAAGGTGGATTCTAAGCAATTAGCTTAGCCACAATTCCTTTCTTCAGTCACTTACAATTCTAGCTCTGCTTTTATTCACTGCTTAGTTACTTTCCTTTACTGTTTTGCTTAGTTCTTGCATTTTGAAGCTGTGTGCACTGAAGTCAGTGCACAATCTCACCCCTGCCCTTGGCTTACAGCCTTGGTTCCTTGCTGTTGTTATTTTATATCATCTGCCATCTAATCCTTGCTGTGCTGCCATCTTGTGTTAACTGTTTTAGTTCTTTGTATCTGCCTTCATCCATCACTGCTCACTGCCATAGTGCTTTGCACCCATTGATAGCTTAGGAAAATTCTTGTATGCTCCCGCTCCCTGTGGACTAACTCTATCTTATCCCTATATTATAAAGCTTGACCTTGTATACTTGCAAGTTTTGTGTGTTTTCCATTTCCACACCAGTGGTTTCCTTGTTAATAAAATTTCTGGTATCTGTGTTATATCTTTTCCTCATCATATTTGTTTATATAATTGAAATATCACAGGTTGTCCGTAGTTCAATCAATTAGATAATCCAACATTTGGTTGTTTATATAAATTGATTGACACTTGAACATTAGTCTTTGGTACCGTTCAAGTTGTTTCACATAATAATCAGGCTCGCAGATTTCTATCTGTTTGATTTGTTGATTCCATTGTGAAACAGAGATACAACTCTTGGATATATTTCCATTGATTGAGTTTGACTGTCTAGTTGATTCTCTTGGAATTATATTGGAGTTTTTCCATACATATTGCCTAAAAGAAATATTGGGTGGGGTTGTTAGACCCCCGTTTTTTCACTTGGAAGGCACTAAAGAATCTCCTTGCTTGGATACTCTCATTGATTACAGGAGGAAGTACTCTGATGCGAAATTCCAATTGTTGTACACGAGTTTGCACTCACATACTAAAATTTATATATAAGTGACAGAGCTCTACTCAGATAGTTTCACTATGGACATCAATATCCGGAGTCAAACAAATCACATGAATAGATCAAGAAAATGGGTATAAAGAAAAACGTGTATGGTTTTTGATGTTGACTCAGGTGAACGGTGTTTCCCATATCTGTTTGAAGGCCACTGCCAAGACGAACCTATCCTATTGGACTGAGATACCTGTCTGAATGATATCCACACAACTGGCATATACAAGAGAACCAGTGATCGATAATCCTAACTCTAAATCAACTCATCTGGCATATACAAGGGAACCAATGGTCGATTTTATTGGATTTATTCCGGTTGGTCTGATGGTCTGTTTTTTTTTTTTTGATACTCAATCACTCTGTTTCACCCTAACAGTGGTAATAATTTGATGCTGGTGCCCCACCAAATCACTTAGAGAAACATATTTAAAATAAATAAAAGAAAAACAGAAGATGAAAAGGACTCAATGAGATATGGCGAAACTACCATGTTATTTCTAACACCTGAGCTCTGTGCTTTTATGAATACACTCTATTTAGATTTTTCCATCTACTCAGATTAGTTCCTCAACTCCTACAACCAAAATGCTTTCATCCACTTAGATTGGTTAGTGCGATCCTTAATAGGCATAAATTTCTAGGTTCCGGAGTTTAATAATGAAACTAAAAAGTTTCTCCCATACCCCCAAACTTAAATCTAACATTGTCCTCAATATTCTAAAGATAAAATTAAAAGCATGAACAAGGAGAAACTGTTACCATTTGAATCAAAAGAGATAATGAAAGATGTTACTGTGTCGCATGAGCATGGGTTACCTCCCAAGAAGTGCTAAGTTTAAAGTCTTCAGCCATACTAAGAAAGGATTAGTCACCTCATATCATAAAGCAATAATCGGAACAATTGTGGGTCATCAAAACCAAATAGAGCTATCACAAGTAAAAGGAATCTGGAACATGCCAAGAAAATGAACAAATAAAGCACATCCTTCTCTAGTTTCCTGTTTAGGACAACTAAATCTAGCTGTGGTTCAGGTTCAGGTTCTATAACTGGGTCGAGATAAAATATTTTCATGGAATGCATTTCCTCATAGGTAAGATCCGAAGGTTCGGGTTCCAGAGTCTGGGAAAACTCAACTAAGAACTTAGAAGCACATAATAATAACCTGAATAATTGGGGATCCTTTAAGTCAATCAGATTTAACTCACACAGCTGACCATAATGAAGGTGGTAGTCATTCTTAAGCAAATGTGTCGATTCTAATATCCTAAAGTACTTAGGCTTAGTCTTAAAACTTAATAACTGACACATTTGAAACTCATACGTTTCCACAATTGGTTGAAAAATATTTGGTGGGAAAACAAAGTCAATATGGGTACCATAACCTGGATAAACCACATCAACCAGAGGATGGGTTTCTAACAACTGGACTTCTTCCTGGACATCATTAGGTTCGGGAGATCTAATATGAAGATAATCTGTGATAATGGTTGAGGTACACATATCAAGTCCAAAGTGAGGGATCTTTGTAAGATCTAAAGGTAAGGCACGGGGAGAATGATAATCACCCCTAAAATTAGAGTTTTGGGTGTCTCTATATATACTAGCTACAATTTCCCTAATTTCTAGATCATCAGAATCCTGAAAATGGTCAATTGCTTCATCTAGGTTATAATCAGGTGATGCATCCTCACTCATATTTAAAAGTTTTACGAGTTCATATTTTTCGTCTAAGATTATTGTTTCTAAATCGCTAGACTCTAAAATGAAATTCTCTGAATAAACTCGTTCCTCTAAACCATTATCGGCTTCGTAATCAAAAAGAAATACTACATCATCGAAAATGGTGGTATCTTTAGTCAAATCCTCTTCCTTTTGAATAGGTGAATAATCAATAAAATTATTTGGGTTTGAACTAGAAATGATATTATCATATAAGCTCAATCTAAGTAACAAATTCTTGATCACTATGCCTACATATTTCAGATTCTTCATCAGCAGTATCCTCCTCCTCCTCATCATAACAACATGAAAATGGTCGAACCTCATCTAAACAAGTATTATTACCAATTCTAACCTCGTCATCTTGATTATATGAATACCTATCTTCATTTTCAAGGGTACTATTGGAAACACTATATTGGAAATTAAGATTATTTCGAGCAGTATTTTCTGGGCCTCTAACAAAAGCTTCTGAGTCGACTCACATGACTTCCTTATGGTATCATGTATAGAAGGTTTACTCATGGGTGCAGTTTTTTTATTCATTTCTAACACAAACCTATTTGTATTCTCAGTTAATTTTTTGAGAGATACTTCTAGAGGAAGAATATGAGCACAAGGATCATTATAATGACTAGTTTTCAACATTTTCATTATATTTTCTAAAGACGAGGAACTAGTCCTATAATATTCCTTATTTTCTTGCTCGTATGATCGATGTGCGTGTGGATAGTATTTGGTCTCACCATAACCTTCAAAAGGTTGATGTTCCCAACCACTATTCACATTATGGTCAAAGTTGTAATGTACATTTTGAAAATCAGTCGGATATTCATTGTATTGGCTATCGTAATACCAGTAGGACATTCTTATGTGCACGTGCAAATGCAGGGTCGACTAAATTGGGTAGGCTCAAGTTACCTTTAACAGAATATACCTACAGTCAAAGAATGGTCAAAGGTACAAGGTTAAGGCTTGTGGTGTTTCGGATGATAACGCCCAGAGGGTTCCCCGTACTAAACCATGTGTTTTCCTAAAAATCGGTGCCAGACGATGCAATAATGTTGTGCACGTATGCTTTCGTGGTTGTGCTTTCAGAACTTCAACTGAAAAGAAAAAACCCACTGACAGGGGATTCGTGGGTGGAAAGAGTCTTACCCCCCGTACCAGACGGACAACGAATCGGTTGTAGTCGACTCAGGCCACCGAATCCTATGTCAGGGTACGAATCTGAAGGGCCGTGACAGTATCGTAACTGTCGTCCTTCCCTGCAACAGTTTTTATTTAATACCACCCTTCCTTAGGATTTTAAAAATAATAGTAATGTCTAAGTCCAAAAAAAAAGTCCAAAAAGAATGTCCAAAAAAAAATATTACAAAAGTACAACAAACCTTAATACAGTGTTCTAAAAATCTAAAAAGTAAATAAAATCTTCTTCACTCCTTTTGGATTCCTCTTTTCTTTCCTTATTTGGCTTTGCTTTCCATTTATAGCACTTTTTCTTTCCTTGTAGCTTTGCTCCAAATCTGAAAAGAATCGAAAAATACCAAAGGTGTAAAAGATAACAAAAAATCTAAAAAGTAAATAGAACTAAATCTAAAACCTAAATCCTAAATACAATTCCACATCGGCGCCGCCAAAAATTGATGTAGTTTTTTTATAGTGGTAATAAAGATTCGTTCAAGCCGGACTTAATGAGATTCGGTTTCAGACTTAAAAAGAGAAAACACTAAAAAAAAAGATAATATTTACACATGATTATCACAATATCGAGAGGTATTGAGACTCAGGATTCCACCAATTCTCATAATCATGTGGTTCAACTATTTATTCCAGATAATTCTAGCTCATAAAATAAAAAAAATGTCGACTCTTATTCTTTGCCAAGGTATATTTTGAAAGTAATGACTGTAAGTCTAAATCATGAGACATTAAAACACTTAAGCTAAGCATGACCCATCAATTGAAATTACAACCATTCAATAAAAACCATAAATCAATTTAAACTAGTGCAAAAGTCATAAAACAATTAAATAGAATTACCACACACATGAAACAAGGATTCCTCCATCATCACAGTGTTATGGTTTATCTCATTAGGTTGGAAACACGCTCAAAATACGGATTCATATCTTAACAAGGTGTTTTATTGAAGAAAATAATAATATAGCAGATTTGCAGCATATATAGGGTTACAGATCCACTGTTACAAGGCAATAGATACTAAATATGAATAACAATGGCTGAAAGAATTTGGAAATCAGTGCCGAGAAGAAAGGTTTTGCAACTGTGTCTGCAACTGTTCAACTTCTTCTTCTTCTCCGGCAGCAGCAGATAGCTTCTCTGCAACTCCTTCTGTGGCCTCCCAGTCGACCCCAAACTCTCGATAACCACCATGTGACCTCCCAACAACATATTTATACATAACATGGTTCATATAACTCGAGAAAATATTTCAAACCTAAATCTTTTTCTTCGGCCAAAAGTCACGGGACTTGGCTATTTCTTCTCTTCTTTACGCGTTAACTGAGTTGTCTACACTCCGCATAAGATAGAATAATACCCCGGATAAAATAAACTTCCTCATAACTCATCATATCTTCCCAAATATATAACCAGAAGTGACGGAAATTAATCCACCTCTGTTTTCTTCCAATCGACGGATACTTCCTTATTTATTGAATCTAAGGCTCTTAGCAACCCTGTTTGGGTGTAATCAACTGATCCAAATCAACCTAATGATCGGATACGACCAAATCTATTCTTAAAATCGATTTAAAATTCACGTTGTTAGAGCACTGCTCGGTCGAACTCGCATGCGTTGCTATCTCAAACATGTTTGTCAATGATAGTGATCAAAACTATAAGTCTTGATTTCTATCCTATTTATAGATGTCTCGGACTATGACATAGATTGTGTAGTTGAGCTTAGTTTTCACAGCGTTCATCATTTGAAGACGAAGAACTACTAAGGGTAGCTTGTGGAACTTCATCGGCAAAAGGTATGTGGAGACTTAAACTCATCTATCACTTGGAAAGTCTATTTCTACTCTAGTCGTATTACGATATAGTTTTCTATATACACATTTGAGATTTCGAGTTGAGTTTATCTCGCTTGCGTATTTCTCGAAATATGTGTTGGCAAGCTTTCGCTTTGACCAAGTTCATCTTATATCATGTGAAAATTGCCGAGTAACATCTTACATGGTTTGTGTAATACAATCATTTGGTGTTGTCTTGGAATGTTTCGTAATGATTATTTCAATAACTTGAAAATTGCTTTGATGCTAATAGTGTGTGAAAAACGGCTATTGTCATCCTCTAAGAAAGTTTCAACGATTGAAATAATAGTTTAGAACACTTAACCATTATTGGATATGTCATGTTGTGCACTCTTGTACATATGTAATCCATGTCCGGGAACCATAGTATGCGCACCCATGTGCGTACCTGTTGGTTTGAGAAATTTGGGAACCTAAGTATGCGTACCCATTTGCGTACTTGCATACAGGTTCATGTCAGAAAATTTCTGCTGGGATTTGAAGTTTGCGTACTGGCGTAACTCAATCTTAGTCCGGGTATTTAAAGTATGTACCTGTTTGCATACTTGAAGGTTACAGTTCTAAAATCGGTTTTAAACATGAACATAAACATTTATATAACAAGGAATGCAATCTTTGGAAACCGTGTCTATAATGTTCATGATTGATTCGAGTGAATCAAATCGATTTTGCTTCAATTGTGTTCTTGTTTAATTCCAAGAGAATATAACACTTGAACAACTCTTTAACTAGTTTTATTTGAGTCATTTGAACTATTTATGGTTAAGATGAATAAGGTTGATATGAGAGTAATCATATGGCTAACCTTGGTTAACTATTTGTGAACCAACATGGTATACACGTTTAGGTACGATTACATAAACCTAAATGAGGGTACATTTCATTTGTGTGTAACAACCTAAGTTCGATCTACCAGTTGAAAAATATTAGCTTGGTTGAATCAGGTTTTTCATCTAACGTTGAATATTGAATGCTTTGTTACCAAGGTAACTTGGATTGCAAACCCTGATTTGAAAACTATATAAATGAGAACTCTAGCAACTTGGAAACCTAATCCCCACACCTCCTGTGTGTTACTAGTTGCATAACTAGATTCGATTCTCCTTTAACCTTAGGTTTCTATCGAGACCATGTAGGTTAACGACTTCAAAGACTTCATTGGGATTATGAAGCCAGGCCCAACTATTTTCTTTGTAGTTACGTGTTCTGATCTTACCCGATTCTATCGTATTGAGTACAATTAAAATAATTGACTCGAGATTAATTTCTCCGATAAGAAAGATAAAAGTAATCACAAACATCTTCGTCTCATCGTTTGTGATTCCACAATATCTTGTTTCGCTAGTCGAGTAAGATTATTGTGAGGTGATTGATAATACTAGGCCGTTCTTCGGAAATATAAGTCCGGTTTATCAATTGGTTCCTGTTCACATTGATTTATCAAAAGACGGAACAAAAACTCTTGGGTATTTCTGTGGGAGACAGATTTATTCAATCTATAGAATTTTTTGTATGAGACAAATTTATTTATCAAGTCTTCGACTTTGGGTCGTAGCAACTCTTGGTTGTGGGTGAGATCAACTATGGAATCAAGTGCGTTGTATCCTGCTGGGATCAGAGACTTAAGGAATGCAACTATACCTTGAATCAGTATGAGATTGATTAGGGTTCAACTACAGTCCAGTCCGAAGTTAATTGGTAGTAGTCTAGAGTCTGTAGCGGCTTAATACAGTATGGTGTTCAATCTGGACTAGGTCCTGGGGTTTTTCTGCATTTGCGGTTTCCTCGTTAACAAAATTCTGGTGTCTATGTTATTTCTTTTCCGCATTATATTTTGTTATATAATTGAAATATCACAGATTGTGCGTTAAGACTAATCAATTAGAATATCCAACCTTTGGTTGTTGATTTACATTGATTGACATTTGAACATTGGTCTTTGGTACCGTTCAAGTAACTCCTCTTATATTCAATCAGGCTCGCAGATTTCAATTTGCTGATTGAGGATTGAATTAAGTGTTAGAGATATTAAGCTCTTTGATATACTTTACTCTAGATTGAGTCTGACTGTCTAGTTGATTCTCTAGAAAGTGTATTGGAGTAAGTCCCCTCAGATTCCCAAACAAATTGTTGGGTGTGGTTGTTAGACCCCCGCATTTTCAATTGGTATCAGAGCAGGCAAACACATTAAAGACCTCATAAGTCTGTGTTTGTAGCGATCTGATATTGACAGAGGTGCTATTTCTATAAATGTACTACCAGTCTTCGATGACTCAAATTACTTGTGGTGGAAAATTGTTATGCGTGCTTTGCTGCTCAGGAAAATCGGAACTAGAGTCCGCGTACCAAGTCCGCGAACTGTCGGAAGTTCACATCCCGTGAATTTCTGCTGGAGTTTGTGAACTAAATACAAACTTATTCCGGGTACTTAAGTCCGCGTACCAGTATGCATACTTAAGTTGGTTATTTTCTAAAAACGATTATTCGTGAACTTAAACTTATATAAACTACGGAATGCAAGTTTGCAAACCGTGGCTATAAAGTTCATGAATCGATTCGAGTGAATCAAATCGTTTTTGCTTCGATTGTGTCTTGTATACTTCTATAAGATCTAAGCAATTGAACAACTCTATAACTAGTTTATTTGAGTCATTTCAACTAGTTATGGTAAAGAAGAATATGGTTGATATGAAAGTGTTCATATGGGTAACCATTTGGTTAACTACTGTTGAACCAATTAGATGTACATGTTTGGGTATGGTTACACAAACCTAAATAAACGTGCATTTCATTTGTGTGTAACAAGCTAAGTTTCGATCTAACGGTTGAAGGATATTAGCTTGAATCTAATCAGGTTTTCCTCTAACGAAGAATATTGAATGCTTTGTTACTAAGCTAACATTGATTGCAAACCCTGATTTGAAAGACTATATAAAGGAGAACTCTAGCAACTGGGAAACCTAATCCCCACACCTCCTGTGTGATACTAGTTGTATTAGCTAGAGTCGATTCTCCTCTAACCTTAGGTTTCTATCGAGACCATATAGGTTAACTACTTGAAGATTTCATTGGGATTGTAAAGTCAGACCGATACTACTTTCTTGTAGTTGTGTGATCTGATCTTGTTGTTTCTATCGTACTAAGTACAATCGTAAGATTGGCTTGAGATTGATTTCTCCGATAGGCAAGATATAAAAGAAGTCACAAACATCTTCGTCTCATCGTTTTTGATTCCGAAATATCTTCTTTCTCTAGTCGATTAAGATTAAATACTGAGCTGTTCTTCGGGAATATAAGTCCGGTTTATCAATTGGTTCTTGTTCACCTTGATTTATCAAAAGACGGATCAAAAACTCATAGGTATTTCTGTGGGAGACAGATTTATCTATTACCGTAGACTTTTCCGTGTGATACAAATTTGTTTATTAAAGTCTTCGACTTTGGGTCGTAGCAACTCTTATTTGTGGGTGAGATCAGCTAAGGGAATCAAGTGCGTAATATCCTGCTGAGATCAGAGACGTAAGGAGCGCAACTGTACCTTGGATCATTGTGAGATTGATTGGGGTTCAACTACAGTCCAGACCGAAGTTAGTTTGTAGTAGTTTAGTGTCTGTAGCGGCTTAATACAGTGTGTGCTCAATCTGGACTAGGTCCCGGGGTTTTTCTGCAATTGCGGTTTTCTCGTTAACAAAACTTCTAGTGTCTGTGTTATTTCTTTTCTGCATTATATTTTGTTATATAATTGAAATATAACAGGTTTCGCGTTGAATCGATCAATTGGGAAATCCAACCTTTGGTTGTTGATTGAAATGGATTGATCCTTGAACATTGGTATTTGGTACCGTTCAAGTGATTTCTCTTGTATTCAATTAGACTCGCAGATTTCTACTTGCTTGAGTAAGTATTGAATCGAGAAAGTGAGATATAACTCCTTGATATACTTTTATTAAGATTGAGTCTGACTGTCTAGTTGATTCTCTTAAAAGTATATTGGAGTTAGTCCATACAGATTTCTAATCAAAATATTGGGTGTGGTTGTTAGACCCCCGCTTTTTCAATTGGTATCAGAGCATGCAAACACGTTTAATGACCTTACAAGTCTGTGTTTGTAGCGATCTGACTCTATGAACAAGAGTACTATCTCTGATAAACGCATCACCTGTCTCGACTGTATCTATTAAAGATAAAGATTCGTCAATCTCAAATATATACAAACCACGTGTTCTGACGAGACAGACAGACACTGATATGTGCTCTACCGATTAGCCTTCAATAGAGTCTATCTTTATTAATGAAAGGGAAATAGCTGAAGAGAGTGAACTAATTCTAAATCTTGTAAGAGATTGCAATTCCAAAAACGCTGAAGCTCAGTTTTCACGTATCCTACTTGAGGCACGCCTTGAAAAGGATGTTTTAGAAATTGAACATTGCTTGAATAAACTCTCGATTCAAGGATGTTTCAAAAAATCCTCTATACCATCTACTTCTCTTGAAACCAAAAGAGCTCCAGTTTCAGAAGTAAAACAAGAATCCCTTCCTATTAAAAATGATGTACCTGCAATCTTCATTAATCAAGGATGTTGCACATCAAATGGGAGGAAGAAATCTTCAAACGATGATGTTCAGACGAACCCTTCTAATCACCCTCATGATCATAAAGTATTCTCTTTTGTGATTCAAAAGGGCCTGTTAAGCTAAAGAGAAACTCTAGGTTGAATAACAATTCCATTGTTCAACTTCAACACACCTTAGACTTAATTCTCAAAGGTGTAACTGACATTCGTATGTCTAAACCAATTGATTTTCATACTTACCCTGTGTATGATACCAGGAAGGTCAGTTCAATGAGTTCCTCAAACGCTCAGAAGCAGAACAGGCGTCTTAACAAAAACCGTCTAAGAAAAGATCAGAAATTTTCCTTCTTCAAAAAGGGAGATAATGATACAGTTGATGTGAACAAGGTATCAGGAGAAAAGAGCAAAGATGATGATATAAGAAAGAACCTAAAGGAGTTAATTGAAGGTTATAAAGGAATCCTCAGCAGGTTATCAACTTTCTCTAGCCGGAATTCTTCAGGTAAGAATCAATACTATGAGTCATATTTTGATAAGAATAAATTTTATGACAACTTTTCACATCATAATGGTTTTCCTTCAAAATCACGAAGGAAGAAGGATAGCTGAAAACAATGTTCATTTAATGAGCTAAAGGCTCATACTTGTGTTAATTAATCACAAGGTTGAAATTTCACTTACGAAAATCCTGGTTGAGTGAAAATTGGTTAGGTATACTTGTTGGAAAAGTGTCTCTGATTATCTAGCTAATTTCTTATCGTTATTAAATGGATTGTCAGTTAACACTTTTACATGAGTATTTTTCTGGTTGTTCTATTGTTGTTTATTGGTTTTACTTTTGCTCTATGCTTTCAATCTTAGTTTTTGAAGATATAAGATGCATGGACATTTTCAAGCAACAAGGTGCTGTGTAAATAGCCTTTTTGGTAGGGGTTTTCTGAATCCTCTTCTTACGGATACACGTACGGTTTCGGGATTCTCTCACAAACCGATCTTGAAAACCCTAAGTCTTTCTGAACTTGTTTATATACCTATCCTATTGAGTTGAATTACTCACTCTAGGCTTCCTATTATCAATGGCTTCTTCTTCTTTCTCTTGGGATTTACCTAAAGACTTCGTTGATAATGCGGTATAATTCGAATTCGATGAAAAGAAGGGAACCTTTGTTGAAGTTGAAGGATCTTTTCCTCAATCTCTTGATTCCTACTCGGATATTGAGGAGTTTGAAGAGATTTCGACTGAAGTGGTTCTTGACTTTCTCAAAAACTTTGAGGATGCAAACCAGCAACTTGTTGATACAATGAAGTGTCTTGATGTGGTAAGAACTGAGTTGAAAAAGGTTAATTCTGACCTTGTTCTCATGAAATCTCATGTTGAAGAACTTATCAATAAGGATATCCACTCTGAAGATGCAGAGGATGCTATCAATCACAAGCTCAAAGATCTCAAGACTCATGAGGATACCGAATTGTCTATTTGACGTCAGTTCGTGTTCGACTTTGGCAGAGGAGTCCACTTTATTTTTCTTTTATAGCTTGTTGATTTTATTTTGTCTAGTAAATCTTCTTATGAGAATTTTATTTTCTTGTTTTGATTAGAAGAATAACTAGAGTTTGGAATAGCCATTATTGTGATTACACATAGTTATGTCCAACGTTTTCATCTTCATGTTTTTAGGTTTATTTGTTTAAATTCTAAAAAGTTGTTTGGAAGATGATTTTTGCATTATTAATCTTTATGGTTTTATATATTGCAATTTTTTATGGGATATGTGTGTTTGCGTCCGTGAACTATGATTGTCCCATACCTTGTCAAAAGTTAAGTCTTTCGTATGTCGATATGCATGTATTAATAAAAGAATGAATGAACTTTTGACATTATAAAAGTTTCAAGCCTATTATATGTCATATGAAAATATTGATCGAAAATAGGATGAGCTTTTTTTTTACAAGGATCATGTCTATTGTATGTCATTGTGCAAATAGTGATGGAAAATATAATGAATCCTTGTCTATTCTGCAGTATTGATCTTTCCTGATCCATTTTTATGTATATACTGTGCGGATCCGTAAGTTCTCTTATGTTCATCATTTCCGATTGAATTAATCATGGGTTCTCTTGTTGTTAATTTAATTGAGTATTTTTTGGATTCAAATTCATATTCGTATGTGATTTTTTATGTCCAAAGAAACCCTTCTTTTCTTATGAAAGTAAGGTCGCTCTCGTTGTTCTTTCGGGAATGACATTTTATGGGGCAGAGTTCTTAATTGAACTGACTTTAATTTCCAAATCTTTGTGGGGAGTGCGGCTGTGGAATATTATAAGGGTTATCTTGTATCTTTATAAACTCCTTCATGAAAGCATTTAGCTTCGGCTATATGATTGCATCTAAAAAGTTGATATGTGATTTCTTTTGGTCATGAAATGTCTCTATGGAAATTTCATTAGGGTCCCAATAGTTTTCGTACCTTTGCCAATTTTATTGAAAAAAAGGAGGAGAATTAATGTGTAGTTCACACTACAAGTACATATGGTTTTCAGATCATTATGTAAGGGGGAGTGGTTTCCATGTGAGATGGAGTTTTGACTAATGGGGAGTGATACGTATCACCATAGTATTGTTGTCGAAGTTGTGATACAATTGAACTTTGATGATGTGTAATAATACCATGACATTGTATAACAATGATTGAGAATTCTTGTTTTCTCATTGTTATGGCTACGGATTTTCAACAACGATGATACTAAACTTACAACCTTTGGGATCATTGGAGTACTTGGAAGTGACGAAGATTTAGAGTAATGTTGAAGAACCAAGAAGATCAGGCATGTGAAAGATAAGCTACAAAAGTTTATTTATCTATTTTTGTCTTCCATGGGTGTTGATAGTTTTTCACTAAAATTGACAAAGGAGGAGATTGTTAGAGCACTGCTTGGTCGAACTCGCATGTGTTGCTATCTCAAGAATGTTTGTCAATGTTAGTGATCAAAACTATAAGTCTTGATTTCTAGTCTACTTATAGCTAAGTCTCGGACTAGGATAGAAAATGTAGTTGAGCTCAAGACTCCATGGTGATCATAATACAAAGACGAAGAACTACTCAAGGAACTAGTGGAACTTCATCGACTAAAAGGTATGTGGAGACTTGAATTTATCTATCACTCAAAAGTATATCTACTCTATCTCCTATCTTAAGACAAAAGTCATTTTGCTATATAGAATTTGATTATACACATTTGATATTTCGAGCCGATTTTATCTCGCTTATCTATTTCTCGAAATATGTGTTTGGTAAGCTTTCGCTTTGGCCAAAATCATCTTTAATAGTGACGAAAGTCATATTAAGTTTCAATTACTTGAAAATTGCTTTGACGAAAAATAGTGTGTGAACAACAACTATATAACGTCCTCTAAGAATGTTTCAATGATTGAAATGAGACTTTAGATTATATAACCATGGTTGGATATAAACATTGTGTGGTAACTGTTACGTGTATAAGTCCTTATTCCTTGAACCAAAGTATGCGTACTTTGCTGCTCAGGAAAACCGGAACTAGAGTCCGCGTACTATCGAAAGTTTCACATCCCGTGAATTTCTACTGGAGTTTGTGAACTAAATACAAACTTATTCCGGGTACTTAAGTTCGCGTACCAGTATGCGTACTTAAGTTGGTTATTTTCTAAAAACCATTATTCGTGAACTTAAACTTATATAAACTAAGGAATGCAAGTTTGCAAACCGTGGCTATAAAGTTCATGAATCGATTTGAGTGAATCAAATCGTTTTTGCTTCGATTGTTTTTTGTATACTTATATAACATATAAGAAATTGAACAACTCTCTAAATAGTTCATTTGAGTCATTTCAACTAGTTATGGTAAAGAAGAATATGGTGGATATGAAAGTGCTCGTATGGCTAACCATTTGGTTAACTACTGTTGAACCAACTAGATGTACATGTTTGGTTACGGTTACACAAACCTAAATAAACGTGCATTTCATTTGTGTGTAACAAGCTAAGTTTCGATCTAACGGTTGAAAGATATTAACTTGAATCTAATCAAGTTTTCATCTAACAGTGAATATTGAATGCTTTGTTACTAAGCTAACATTGATTGCGAACCCTGATTTGAAAGACTTTATATAAAGGAGAACTCTAGCAACTGGGAAACCTAATCCCCACACCTCCTGTGTGATACTGATTGTATTAGCTAGAGTCGATTCTCCTTTAACCTTAGGTTTCTAGTGAGACCCTGTAGGTTAACGACTTGAAGATTTCATTGGGATTGTGAAGCCAGACCGATACTACTTTCTTGTAGTTGTGTGATCTGATCTTGCTGTTTCTATCGTACTAAGTACAATCGTAATTAAGATTGTCTTGAGATTGATTTCTCCTATAGGCAAGATATAAAAGAAGTCACAAACATCTTCGTCTCATCGTTTGTGATTCCACAATATCTTCTTTCGCTAGTCGATTAAGATTATTGTGAGGTGATTGATAATACTGAGCTGTTCTTCAAGAATATAAGTCTGGCTTATCAATTGGTTCTTGTTCACCTTGATTTATCAAAAGACTGAACAAAAACACATAGGTATTTCTGTGGGAGACAGATTTATCTATTACCGTAGACTGTTCTATGTGATAAAGATTTATTTATTAAAGTCTTCAACTTTGGGTCGTAGAAACTCTTAGTTGTGGGTGAGATCATCTAAGGGAATCAAGTGCATAGTATCCTGCTGGGATCAGAGACGTAAGGAGCGCAATTGTACCTTGGATCAGTGTGAGATTGATTGGGGTTCAACTACAGTCCAGACCGAAGTTAGTTTGTAGTAGGCTAGTGTCTGTAGCGGCTTAATATACAGTGTGTTTTCAATCTGGACTAGGTCCCGTGGTTTTTCTGCATTTGCGGTTTCCTCGTTAGCAAAACATCCGGTGTCTGTGTTATTTCTTTTCTGCATTATATTCTGTTATATAATTGAAATATCACAGGTTGTGCATTGAATCGATCAATTGGGAAATCCAACCTTTGTTGTTGATTGAAATTGATTGATCCTTGAACATTGGTCTTTGGTACCGTTCAAGTGATTTCTCTTGTATTCAATTTGACTCGCAGATTTCTATTTGCTTGAGTAAGTATTGAATCGAGAAGGTGAGATATAACTCCTTAATATACTTTTATTAAGATTGAGTCTGACTGTCTAGTTGATTCTCTTAAAAGTATATTGGAGTTAGTCCATACAGATTGCTAATCAAAATATTGGGTGTGGTTGTTAGACCCCTGCATTTTCAGAAACTATAAGTCTTGATTTCTAGCCTATTTATAGATGTCTCGGACTAGGACATAGATTGTGTAGTTGAGCTTAGTTTTCACGGCGTTCATCATTTGAAGATGAAGAACTACTAAGAGGATCTTGTGGAACTTCATCGGAAAAAGGTATGTGTAGACTTAAACTCATGTATCACTTGGAAAGTCTATTTCTACTCTATCTCCTATATTGAGACATAAGTCGTATTACAATATAGTTTTCTATATACACGTTTGAGATTTCGAGCTGAGTTTAACTCGCTTACATATTTCTCGAAATATGTGTTGGCAAGCTTTCGCTTCGACCAAGTTCATCTTATATCATGTGAAAATTGCCGAGTAACATCTTACATGGTTTGTGTAATACAATCATTTGGTGTTATCTTGGAATGTTTCTTAATGATTATTTCAATAACTTAAGAGTTTAGAACACTTAACCATTATTGGATATGTCATGTTGTGCACTTTTGCACATATGTAATCCATGTCCGAGAGCCATATTATGCGCACCCGTTTGCGTACCTGTTGGTTTGATAAATCTGGGTACCTAAGTATGCGTACCCGTTTGGGTACTGGCGTATAGGTTCATGTCCGAGAATTTCTGCTGGGATTTGAAGTTTGTGTACCCGTTTGCGTACTGGTGTAACTCAATATTATTCCGGGTATTTTAAGTATGTACCCGTTTGCATACTTGTAGGTTAAAGTTTTAAAATCTGTTTTAAACATGAACATAAACATTTATATAATAAGGAATGCAATCTTTGCAAACCGTGGCTATAATGTGTCGGGAAACCTAGGTTACGTTCATCTCGAACCGGCATGCTTCCATAGAAGTTAATTCCATGAAACACCATACTTTATATAACTTAGCTCGAATCCTTCACTTACATCTTTACATTAGCATGATCGGATAATACTAGCACGAATATATAATCAATACGATAATAGACAATCACACACGACAGAAAGATTACGTGGTTCACCTTTGTAGGCTACATCGTGGCCAAAACCACCCCGAGAATCTTCATTATCAAAACAAGTTATTACATTATCACACATCATATAATCAACTAGTTATATAACCCACTAGCGCTAAACGTTAGAAATAACAAGACATATTACGAAGAGTTTACCTCTTCCTTTGTTCTTCTTATTCTTCCATAAACCCCCACCGCCATGGTTGCTTCGAATTTAGACAAGAACATGAAGAACATCATGAATTCTAGCTTCCCCCATATGAACCCTAGAAACCCTAGATTTCTCTCATACTCGTTCCCACTACAAGTCTCTCTTCTCACAAAGATTTTGCACAATCACCAATCATCGTAAGACACAAAGGTTGTGACCCAATATCTCTCATAAAGAGAGGATTATACAAGAGAATTAACCAAGAGAATGATTTATACTCACAATATAAGCCCTCATATATAGTAGATAAATCCTTGCTCTCCAATTCTTAGAACTCCAAAAAATAGACTTACACCTTAATTAGGAAATCCTAAACTAGGAAATCATATAACTTAGGAAACACCCAAGTTACGTTCCGGTAAGTTCCGGAATTTTCACGAAACAAAACCCCAACATAATGTTCATGATTGATTCGAGTGAATCAAATCGATTTTGCTTCAATTGTGTTCTTGTATAATTATATGAGAATATAGTAATTGAACAACTCTTTAACTAGTTTCATTTGAGTCATTTGAACTAGTTATGGTTAAGATGAATAAGGTTGATATGAGAGTAATCATATGGATAATATCGGTTAGATATTTGTGAACCAACATGGTGTACACGTTTAGGTACTATTACATAAACCTAAATGAGGGTACATATCATTTGTGTGTAACAAGCTAAGTTCGATCTAACGGTTGAAAGATATTAACTTGGTTGAATCAGGTTTTTCATCTAACGGTGAATATTGAATGCTTTGTTACCAGGGTAACTTGGATTGCAAACCCTGATTTGAAAACTATATAAAGGAGAACTCTAACAACTTGGAAACCTAATCCCCACACCTCCTGTGTGTTACTAGTTGCATAACTAGAGTCGATTCTCCTTTAACATTAGGTTTATATCGAGACCATATAGGTTAACGACTTCAAAGACTTCATTGGTATTGTGAAGCCAGACCCAACTATTTTCTTTGTAGTTACGTGTTCTGATCTTGCCCAATTATATCGTATTGAGTACAATTGAAATAATTGACTCGAGATTAATTTCTCCGATAGGCAAGATAAAAGTAATCACAAACATCTTCGTATCATCATTTGTGATTCCACAATATCTTGTTTCGCTAGTCGATTAAGATTATTGTGAAGTGATTGATAATACTAGGCTGTTCTTCGGGAATATAAGTCCAGTTTATCAATTGGTTCATGTTCACCTTGATTTATCAAAAGACGGAACAAAAACTCTTGGGTATTTCTGTGAGAGACAGATTTATTCAATCTATAGGCTTTTCTGTGTGATACATATTTGTTTACCAAGTCTTCGACTTTGGGTCGTAGAAACTCTTGGTTGTGGGTGGGATCAAATAAGGAAATCAAGTGCGTAGTATCCTGTTGGGATCAGAGACGTAAGGAACGCAACTGTTCCTTGAATCAGTGTGAGATTGATTAGGGTTCAAATACAGTCCAGTCCGAAGTTAATTGGTAGTAGGCTAGAGTCTGTATCGGCTTAATAAAGTGTGGTGTTCAATCTGGACTAGGTCCCGGGGTTTTTCTGCATTTGTGGTTTCCTCGTTAATAAAATTCTGGTGTCTGTGTTATTTCTTTTCCGCATCATATTTTTATATATAATTGAAATATCACAGGTTGTGCATTAAGATCAATCAATTAGAATATCCAACTTGTGGTTATTGATTTACATTAATTGACACTTGAACATTGGCCTTTGGTACCGTTCAAGTAACTCCTCTTATATTCAATCGGGCTCGCAAATTTCTATTTGCTGATTTCTGATTGAATTAAGAGTTAGAGATATTAAGCTCTTTGATATACGTTACTCTAGATTGAGTCAGACTGTCTAGTTGATTCTCTAGAAAGTGTATTGGAGTAAGTCTTCTGAGATTTCCAAACGAATTGTTAGGTGTGGTTGTTAGACCCCCGCATTTTCACACGTGAATATCTATTTCTCTGTTTTGCTCCACACCAATAATACAACCCAATTTGATCGAGTCTAATGGACCTACCAACCTTGTTTAGTCCAAACAGGCACTGAGCAAATGAAATCTGTGATTGAATCTCGCTAACCTACTTCCAAAATCCAATCAAACTTTTAAGCAGGTGAAAGTTTATTTTTCCCGCCAAATTCTGGATTTGAATTGTTTGAAGAAGAACTGCCCCTTATCTGACTAATGGGATGCGAATAGCAATTTGGGTACCCCTAAGTAATTTGGGTGCCCCTTATCCAAAATAGGGTTGTCTTTAGTAATTCCTCTTGGGTGTCCAAATACCACTTTTCAAGCCAGTTTCTCCGCAAAAGCTTATTTCTCCAAAAACACCTACAAAAAAAAAGATAATCAACTAAATATAAAATCGAGCACTAACAATATAGAAAATCGAGATTAAAATAGACACATAAATGCGTCTATCATCGTTCTTCCAATAAAGTATTTGAAATCTCTTCAAACGATTCTTTTTCTAATTTTTCAAAGCTGGTTGCCTCATAAAAACCTTGTCATAAAAAACGAGAAGAAAGAAACCCAAGAGGAAAAAAAAATGCAATTGTAGACAAATTAAAAAATTGAGTTGGACATGCATATGCCTAATTAAATCTTGAGAAAGAAACCCCAGTGGAACAAAAACCTTGACTAAGAAAAAAGTGTACAACGCATAAAGTCTAAGATATTTATTATCTTCCATGTGAAAGAAAATATCTTAGTTGATCGATTGGTTTGACAATACGGTACCACAATTAGCTAGCTATTAAGCAAGCATCTCCAACTAAAAAAAAATCATGGTGGTGGACCCTTATGTTGCAATTAGTTGGAAAACTCAAGTTGAGTTTGTATACTCAATTCCATGACAATTGATTTGTTAATCTAGCATATCTTTTATTTTCCATCAATGTTTCTCAAAATAGTTGATCACTATTATAATACTGCAAAGAAAATTTTGTATCATTCTAACAACTTAGCAAAAGACCAAAACTGATTGTGTATAGTTCATCACCCATATTTGTAACCTTTGGGGTTTACAGTTTATAAATGTAAGTATTGATGTCCTAAAGTGCACATTAGTGAGAGAGCAACTAAGTATGGATGTCTTTCATCCATATTAGCCATGAGTACATGTTTCCTATACTTCATTGCAGTTTCTCTGCGAGAAAGGATTCTATTTGTATTCACTTTCTTTTGATGATTTCAGCAGCTACTGTGAATACATGTTCGACAATAACTACGAATATATACGTGTATCATTATTTCTAACACAAATTTTATTCTTAGGGACGTAGTTTTCTGTAAGAGATATATATGACTCACACTAAGATGGTTTATCCACGGTCAAATCCGCATATCAAACTTTGTATAACCTTATGTATCGTTATGATGAAAACTTACAACATCTGCAATCTTACAACGTCGACAGAATGATTTGGTCAATTAAAGCAATTTCAAGAATTATTAGGTTATATTTTTAGAAATGCTTTAAGGATATTGTACCTTCTCAGGCCATGTATAATTGAGGGAATCCCAGGATTAAGGGACAGATTGAGTCTAATGCGACTGGAAATTCTCCTTCTTCCTACCCTAATTCTACAGATTTTGATAAGGGAATAAGAGAATTTAAGGGAAGTACAAATCGGCAAATTGTTTGGTGGGAAACATTTTGTATAGCTATCAGTAATAGGCTGTCAGATGTTTTCTTTTCCTTCTGTTTAATCGATTTACATAACAGAAAGACATATATAATTATATAAAAATGACATTAAAAAAATAACACATGGCATATGGAGAGTGGATGATGTTGTGGTATTTATACCGGGAACCTGTAACGATCCTCAAATTCGTCAACTCGATTTAACTGTCAAGTGTCGATTTAGCTGTCAATGACTTGATTAATTCGGCGTGATTCTTAATTATTAGAAATTAATTAAACAACAATCAGGAAATGATATTAGTACCATTGGATAGATATCGAAAAATTATTCGATGTGGACTACTAGAACGTGTCATTCGAATATTAGATGAAGAAGAAAATCATTCATTATATAAAAGGGGTAAAATAGTCATTTTACAGGAAATGCTATCGTGACAACTTCTCCGGCCTACTTTTGTTTTAAATGATAGTAATATTACTTGGCTGCCCGTATCTAGATGGTTGGTGTATTAGTGATTATCGTTGGTCTTATCAAGACCCAAATCGAACATAGAATAATTATTTTTTTCTTCTTCTTCTTCTTCTTCTCACTTCTTTTTTCTTCTCTCCTCAGATGATTCAGTGAGTAAAATCTCTGCTGAGAATTTCTTCATAAAATTAATGAAATCCATAGACATAGAAAGGTGTTAGTGAGGTTTGTGTATTCAATTGAATCATAGTCTATTGTTGATTGTAGACAGGAGCACTATAAGGTTAAGATTATAGAGTTGATGAAGAGTTTGTATAAAATTGAGGAGTATATTGAGTTGTTGATGGATGAGGAACAAAAAGATTTGGGCTCAATCGAAGTTTTGAAGTTTTTTTGGTGATATGAAGAATTTAAGAATTAGGGTTTCTATTCTTAGATTGAATCTCTGTGGAAATTGGAAGTGAATTTTGATTAAGAAGAAATAGATTGAGAAGACGGTGATCTTAAAGAAAGAGATGGGTATAGTGTTGATTGAGGCTGAGATGGATCAACATTGAAGATTGAATTGTTGTGGGCCTGTTCTGAGAGATGGATTATACAGTAGAACTTCGTTAAATTAATCCGCGATAAATTAATAACTTCACTATGATAATATTTTTTGCCAGTCCCGATTTGTATCACTTAGACAAACTAATAACCTTTCGATTCATGCCTTCCAGGTCTCTTTTCCTGAAACTGGTAACTAGGAAAATTTCAAGGTGCGATGAGATGCTCTTAAAAGAAATGTCTTCTATCTTGAGTTCGCACTCCGACGTTCTTTTGTCTCATGGTAGCCTGCTCCAGTCCCGCGGACAGGTCATTCGAAAGGGTCAGAAAAAGAGTCAGAAATGCTAAATAATAAGTCCGCTAAAATCAATTTTCTAATAGGGCCCAACTGATATATAAATTAATAATCAGTGTTACAACAATATATTATAACAATTATTAAAATAGGCCTTTGCGGTTATTTGTTTTTGTTCACATTTATAATACATTGGACTTCATCTTTAATTTTTTTATACTCTCTTGAGAAGTTCCGAAATCATTTTATTGTGTTTTCTTTTTCTTATTTTAATTTTAACAATAAAATATTGACATTTATACACAAAATATGCCATAAAATAATTAGAAAATAATTTGAATTGAAAATAAAATCTCTAGATAATTGATACTAAACACTTATTTTAGAAATTTAAAATTGAATTTGGTATGTTTCGATATAATAATAACTTATTAATTTATCGATAAATTAATACTTCGCTAAATTGATAGAATTTAGCAGTCCCAAGGCTATTAATTTATCGAAGTTTTACTGTATAGTGATTCAAGGTCAAATTATGAGATTGAGTATATGAGTAAGAAGAAGTAGAGAAAAGCTCAGTTGAAGAATGAAGAATTCAAAACATTCCACACCAAAGGGTTGCAGGAATTTGATCTAGGAAGAAGGTAGTTGTTGATGAAGATAAGTTGATTTTAGGTAAAGCTAAACTTGTAATTATGAGTTTCGGTAATAAAAGTTATATCTATGAATTGGTAGGATCGAAATGATACATGAGTTTGATGTGGTCTTGAATAAGTCACTAGATAGGTTTTGAGCTTAATTAGATTGTAATGATATGAACGATGGAGGATAAATGTTATTTGAGTTGAGATATGGAGGTGCAAGTGACGGTTCTGTTAAATGGATGGAACTGAAATTATAGGTGGTAGTGTTGTTGTTGGTGGTTAGGTGTCACAGGATATTGGAGTTGAAATGGTGGAGGGTTGATTTGAATGGAATAACAGATCGGTTATAGTTGTTGAAGGTGGTATCAGTCTTAGTTAAATTGAGGATGTAGAGACATGTATATGATTTTTTTTTGATTGGTTGGTGCTTAGGAGATTAATGTTAGTGTTGCAGTTCATGGATCGGATTGCTGATGCTGGAAATAAAATGTGTTGAGACTGGAAATGTGTTGAAGTTCTAATGGTGGTATATAATGCGGAGAATGGTGTTGGTTGCTGTAGCAGGAGTTAGCAGTAAGTATAATGAGTTGAAGTTGATATATTCACAAAGAGGATGATGAAATTGTGATTGAAGCCTGAAATCAAGTTGGTTGAGGAAGTTCAATTGCAATAGTAGATTATGTTGCACCACTTTGGCGCAACAGGCCTTGGCCACATGCAAAACTCTTTTCAGCCTTGTCAGATGATTGACTGATCTAACTTATCCATGACTCAGTTATCTAACTGAGTCGACTCAAGAGAAGCCGACTTGACTCACTGATTTATGTATTTGACTCAGTAGATCAATGGACCTTGACTTGACCTTGATACTTTGACAAACTGTTGACTGTTGGATGACTCTGTTGACTGTTAGTTTGACCAAAAGTTGACCAGTGACATGAAATGTTTTTTCGGTAAATTTCTTGGTGATCTTTCCGACCAATTTCCGACATACTTTCTACTTCTATTTAGACGTAAACATATCAATGGAAATTAATAGAGAAAGAGATAGTGGAAGACATAAATAATATTGAGATAGAACAAAGGATGTTGACTGAGGTTCTGAAAGACCATTTATGTATCGTTGTCATGTTAATTCAGATGGTAATTACACGTTCAAGATGATGACAATAACCGAGGATAGGAAATTGTAGATTGGGAATCTTGGAATTGGAGTGGTTTGCCTTCGAAACAGGTGAGAACTCTTGTAACCTTCTTGTAATCATCAAGTTTTCTTCAATTTACGAGCATGATGTGTTTCTGTTTATTTGTAAGCATATTTGTGTGTCTTGGTTGGTTATGTTGCTTATATGCATTGTGTTGTCTTCCCATGAGGATTGTCTATGTTCCCTACGTATCCTCGCAAAACATTTATATGTGGAAATACCACGCAATCTTATATAGGTGTTGTAAGGCACACAATAGTATTTTCCGTGTCAATATTAATATATCTATTTTATGAAAATTATAGGAGTAAGTAATCCAATACCTTTGGGTGTCTGGGTACTGCTGGCTCGCAATATATGTACTCATATTTTATCTAAGGAAATCGGTCGTTTGCATATTATGCTTGATTGTTCAGTACTCGTAGTAATTGACTGGGTTACTATGACTTTGACTTAGGAAGAAATTCTAGGTTCAGGATGAGGATATGGTCATTATATGGAGATTTCGACTCTACGGATAATGATTGGGCCCTTTGTGAACCTGCTGTGTGGGTCAGGACATGATAATCAAATCTTCTTATATATGCTTCTTATATGCATTGTCTTGTCTCCCCGCAAGGATTTTCTATGTTCCGCAAAGATCCTCGCAAAGCGTTTATAGGTGGAAATGCCACGCAATCTTATATAGGTGTTGTAAGGCACGCAATAGTATTGAGATTAGTCACAGGATAATATTCGCAATAGTATTTTCTGTGTCAATATTAATATATCTATTTATGCAAATTATAAGAGTAAGGAATCCAATACCTTCGGGTGGATAAAACTGTTGGCTCACAATATATATACTCATATATTATATGTGGAAATCGGTCGTTTGCATATTATGCTTGATTGTTCACTATTGGTAGTATGACTGGGTTACTATGACTTTGACTTAGGAAGAAATTATAGGCTCACGATGAGGATATGGTCATTATTTGGAGATTCCGACTCTACGGATAATGATTGGGACCTTTGTGAACCTGCTGTGTGGGGTCAGGACATAATAATCAAACCTTCTTATATTCTAGACTTAGATGGTGGTATCAGAATTTATAAGGTGTACTAATTCCACGAAAATATCATATGGTACCCGGATTCATGCTATCATTTGAGATTGAAGTTATTCCTAGCATCTTCTTCTCCATTGAGTGAGACGAGGTTAGGATAACATATGTTTAGGTTACTTTACTTCATTTTCGTAAATCCATCTGGTGGTGGATCTTTTATAGATATTGTCATGGACTCAATATCTGGGGAGGTGAGTTGGAGTAATATTCTGCTTCGTGTTGTGTGTAAAAGATGTCTAACTATTTTATCTAGTAGGTTGTGAAGTATGTTAATGATTACTTGAGTGTTATAAAGGTATCCACTGAGCCCCTTTTGGGATAATGTGCTCACCCGTTCCTACTTCAGTTTTTCAGTTATCAGAAGAGATGGTGCACACGAAGATAGTCGTTTCCTTAGCTTAAAGATTTAATGATCTTTCTATGTGTGTGAATTACTTTAGCTATGTATATTTCTTTAATTCACAAATACATTATTTAAGTTATATAACTTGAGAGACATTTTATTTGCAATTGTTCGAGCGTTGGGTTTAGTTCGGGGTTAACTTTTATATCAGACTTCTATTTGGAAATTAAAGTATATGATTTAGATCATTAATGTCTCATTAGGTAGTTGATCTCTTTGATTAATAAGTAGCTTAATTTTGGGGCACTACGAAACTGATGTAGTGATCGGTACCTGATGTAGCGACCACTACATCATCCACTCTCTCTATGCCACATGTCATTTTTCTATTATTTAATTGCTTTAAACATGATTTTTTATTACAACATCCGTTCACTTTGTGCATGATTTAGCGATCGTATTTTAATATTTCGATTGTCAACTAAAATAGTTTTCTCTCGGTAAGACTTGAAATCTCTAGGCCGCTTTCCATTTATTAAAAAACCATTGACACATTGGATTTTAAACGATTTATGTTTTCCTCATTGGACATGGCCTCAGGATAGACTATGTAAGAACCTATATTGAGTCCACTAAGCATTTTATTCTTGACTGTCCTTTTGCAAAGTTGTCTGGTTCAGTATATGTGGCTTACAGAGACAACTTGTACCCATGCTCTTCAATCCATATATGGATGCATAGTTGAGATAGTATGGTAAAAATGGTTAGTGTAGCTTGGTTTATTTAGATGGAGAAGTGCGATCTAGCCTTCAACGCCAAGTATATAACTACTATACCAAAAAATAAATAAAAATAAGTCTGTAACTCCTTTGCAAACCACACAGTGTATAAATTTCCACTTGAAAAGCTCTGCTACTATTGCTAATAATGCGGTTGTTTCCATTCCAAATGCATCCACCTGGTAGAAACTTTTTCAAGATTAATTGTGATGCTTCATTTTGTCATTTAACTAATGATGAAGGCTATGGTCTAATTCATAATTTTTCAGGTACACACATTGGCTCAAGGTGTACAAACTTTCCCTGTGGCTGGAGTGTTTGGTGGTGCTGGATACTATTATTTGGCCTGTAGAGATGTCACTTTGGAGATCGACTAATCAAGGCATTTGAAGGAAAAATCTTGTATACCATGGGAGTTTAATGGGACCGATGAGGATCTTGGATTTCATTTAAGTTCTTTTTGATAGGTGAAATTGTTTGCACACAAATATGCTTGCTAATAAATGTTACGCTAGGAAATATAGGTTTTCTGCCATTCTGGCTTGGAAGTTATCACAATTTCATTTTCTGGTTTTCTCTTGTCAAACATTAATAAGTTAATTTTCAATGAAATTTTCTTTGCAGAAAAAAGAAAAAAGAAATACAATAAGCTTAACGCTACATACAAATATTCCTAGTAATCTTGGCTATGGGAGGATACAATTGAAGAAACTATTACCGTAGTAAAACCTCCCCAAGCACAATTCACATAGGTAAGCAGAGACCAAAATACAACAACAAACTCGGTAGCAACGATTAGAAGCCTTCAACATATGTCAACTCACCTTCAACAACGAGCTCAAAAATCTAGTATAATTTCAAATGTATTTGATAAACAAGAAATTATAAACTTGTGTATGGAGTATTTCTTAATTAGCCTTTCCATCATAATAAAATGAAAATAAAAATAAAATTAAAAGATATCTGATTTCAAATAGGAAAAATTAGGTTAAGGCCCAACCCAGGGATAATCCATAGTACGAGGCCCCTAGTTAAAAAGAAGTTAAAATATCGGATACTTCTAGGGCGAACCGCTTATTTGTGTTTGGGAGTGAGGGTTTTTGAGTGAATCATTTATACATACAGTGGTTGTTTTTATAGTACTGGACCTTAACCCCGTCTTCGTCCCTCCATTAAAGAAAAACAAATGAATCATCTAGTCATGAGAAGGATAAACCATTCATCATTTACTAAACGTCCATTTCTTCAACACAACAATAATGTTAATAACCTTTATTTGTTGTCAGTCCAGCCTCCTCCATTGATTCTAATCACAACCAGAAGCAGAAGAAGAAGTTATGTTTCACGATCAGGTAGTCAAAAAACTCAATTTCAATTTATCAAAAAAAGAAAAAGAAAACTCACTTTGAAATACAAGCACTTGATCAGTGCACATCTGGTCAAATTAAGAAACTTGATGATGCATTAGTATACTTCGATAAATTGATTTCGTTAAACCCCCTACCAGCTATTGAAACATTCAATCATCTATTCATTTCAATCTCAAAACTTAGATGTCATTCTTCTGTTTTTCCAATGTATAACTAGATTAAATCGATTGGCATTCAACCTAATATATTCACATTTAATAAACTGTTGTTGCCAGTTAACTGGAGTTGATTATGGGTTCTGTTTGTTTGATATGATCCTAATATTATAACATTCAATACTTTGATTAAATGGGTATGTGTGCAAGGAACGAATTCTTCTGCCCTTCAGTTGTTTGATAAAATGACTGGAACTGGGGTTTCACCCACAGTATTTACCTATAATATACTAATAAATTCTCTGTGCAAAGAAGGGGAGATGAGGAAAGCAAACCAGATATTCGAGAAAATGATGAAGTTAGGCAAGGAGCCTGATGTGATTACTTATAACTTGATGATAGATGGTTTGTGCTTGACAGGTAAGATAGAGGAAGCCCGGAAATTGTTTGATTCAATGGTTGATAAGGGTCTTGAGCATGATTTATACAGTTTCAGTGTGTTGATTAATGGGTATTGCAAGAAGTTTAAGTTGGATGATGCTCTGCTGCTCTTCGAGAAAATGAAGCAAAAGGGAATAAAGCCAACACAAGTTACTTACACTACTCTGCTGAATGGACTATGCAGGAGTAAAACAGTTACAATTGCACGGAGCCTGCTATTCGAGATGCAATCAACTGGTGTATCTCCAAAGACAGTTACATATAATGCCATGTTGGATGGCCTTTGCATGAATGGACATATTGATGAGGCGACAGAGTTATTCCAGTCTATGAAACTTAAGGGGTATAAAGCTGATATTCAGACTTATGGTTTAGTTATTGATGGGTTGTGCAAGGCTGGTAAATTTCAAGATGCAAAGAAATTGTTCCATGAAATCCCAAATCAAGGATTAGTTCCCAATGTTAGAACATATACCATAATGATCAGTGGCATGTGCAGAGAAGGTATTTTATTTGAGGCCGAGAAATTGATATTTGAAATGGAAAAGCATGGTTGCGTTCCAAATGCTGTAACCTATGAAACCATTATTAAGGGATTTCTTGAAAGAAAAGAAGTTGAGAAAGCCAAAGAGTTTCTTCAAAAAATGCGACAAAGAAAATTTTCACCAAGCAATGCCCTTATTTAATAGTTAGTTATTTCTCTGTGGAGCAGCTCAAAAGCTTACTTTGGCTAAATCTGTATGTGACTGAAACATTTACGGAATGTCTTATTAGATAACTGCGTGCTTATCTGGGTGGTACTGCCCCGTTGGTCGTATAGGACTGAGGTATGTATTTCCAATACCAGAGCCCATTTGATACGAGGCAAGTACAAAAGTTCCTGTAATTAACTTGAATTTGTTGTCCATTGTTTTTAACTTGAGTTTCATAACAATGAAATATCAAAGAAGGTTACCTTACCCACTTATTTTTTTTTAATAAGGCCCAGGGGTTGAGGTCAAAAACACAAGGTCGATATGGTAATGCAAATTGCTTTCGAAATACCTGGTCACCAAGTGTTCATGTTATTTCAGGTAAGAAACTTAGAAATGGCTAACTTATAAATATTTAATGTAGATGCATTTAATCTTAAATTGATGTTCTAATGATAATTATTGCATGCATATCACAAATTTTGTTCACTTCTTGGTTTTTGGGTGTTGTTGTTTCCATTAATAAAATCACCAAGCCACCAAATTCTCTTGATTCATTAGAATGCCAAAATAGCTGCAGTGCCATTATTCTGAGATTATCGTATTTATCTTTGTCTGACTTTGGTTTGGAGAATAGTGAGTTTCTCCAGTTCTCTTTATATTAAAATTAAACACTTGACTGTGTGTCTGTGTATCACTTCCCAGAGATAAATCCATCAAGATCTTGTATACATAATGTAATAATGAAAGTTGATCTTGATTAAGTGCTCTTGAACTGGACCAAAATTTCTCAGTTGGGGATGGCTTTTTCAGCCTTCTTTGACTTTGGTCAAAAGTATGACATGCCACCTATGTGGCAACTGTAGGACCACAAATTGAAAACTGTCAATTTCCTGTAAAGTTGGAGATAAAAATTAGCTGTGTTGCTAATAAGCAAAAGAGCTGTATTTGGAAAATGGGATTAAAACATGTCCAACACTCAATATTTCAAGGTTTTCATTTCCTAGCCCACATTGTCTATCTCATGATCATGAATTTGCCGGTCGGTTTTTCTTCACGGGAAATATAGTTCACAGAGAATTCCGGCCGGCTTCTTCAGGTTCTCCCATTATATTGCGGTTGTAAATGTGTACATTGTTGTTTACTCTTTTTATCTAATTGATGGCTTTAATTGATCTTGAATGTTGTTGTGGTAACAGAGGAATTTCAAGATGAATGGTTCAGGAGGTTTCTATGGGAAGAATTTTGGATCAAGTAATTACTCTTCATCTTCTCTTACGAGGAGGAAAAGTATGGATATCGGAGGCATTGATAATCTTGGACGAAGATCGACTTCGTCTTCCCGTTACATGTATGTTTTATATAACGCAAATGTTTTGGTTTCTTTCTATACCACCGAAACTTGATAATGTCTGTTATTAATAATGTTTCCCTTTAGTTACAAGATAGCGGATTTGCGAATGGGTATAGACTTTGTAAATTAATCATATCTTAAAAGTGTTTGTAACATACTAATATGAACCCATTTGATTAAGACTGCCTGAAAACTGATCCAATGAACATAAACAATTTGTGCATAGTATAGAAGCTGAATGCTGTTATGATACATGGAAAGTCGGAATCAGATATAGGATGCTGCATGCTCTTTTAGGGTAACGCGGAGTATTAACTGTTATATCCTTGTTTTGTATTTAGGGGAGCAGCTGGTGAGCATACGGTTAAGCGTTTACGGCTGTCAAGGGCTTTGACAGTACCTGAAACTACGAGCATTTTTGAGGCATGCCATCGAATGGTTTCTCGTAAAGCTGATGCTTTGTTGCTAACTGACTCAAATGCTTTACTTTGTGGGATATTAACAGACAGGGTTTATCTTTGTTTGGAGTATTAATCATTTAGTTCTTCTTTTTAATCATGTACTAATATTTTTTTTTCCGTTTCTTTTCTTTTATCATATGAAGGACATAGCAACTAGAGTCATTGCTCGTGAGCTAAATCTTCAAGATACACCTGTATCCAATGTTATGACGAGGAATCCAGCTTTTGTTCTCTCTAATACCCCGGCTGTGGAAGCCTTGCAGAAAATGGTGCAAGGTTTTTAACACTCTTTAGGAACCCCTTTGTCACCATTGCCATGGTTTGTTTTTTATTTTCTAACATTCATACATTTATCAGGAAAATTTCGGCATCTTCCTGTAGTGGAAAATGGGAAGGTTATTGCATTAGTTGATATTGCAAAGTGTCTATATGATGCTATTGCACGCATGGAAAGGGTGGCTGAGAAGGGAAAAGCCATAGCAGCTGCTGTTGAGGGAGTAGAGAAACAATGGGGAACCTCGGCATCTGGTTGGTGCATATCTTATTATCAAATAACTCGTACATCTTGATCGTTGTTCTCTTTTCAGCAACGTTAACGTTTTTCCGTTACAGGACCAAATACATTCATTGAAACTATTAGGGAGCGCATGTTTAAACCCTCTTTATCTACCATCGTTGATGAGAATTCAAAGTAGGTAATATCATCATTAGTCATCGAATTTATAGAATTTATCCAGCTATTTTTCATGGGGATTTTCTTTTATAAATTGACTCATCAAAAAGGAGTGTTTTAGGGTGGTAACTGTCTCACGAACAGACACAGTGTTAACGGCAACAAAGAAAATGCTGGAGTGTAAGTTAAAGTCAGCGATTGTGACAGTAGACAACAACCCATGCGGAATCTTAACGTGAGTACCTCTCAACCATTGCCTTAGCTCCTGTATCTTTATTTTGTTCGTCACCTGCTAAAGAAACTATGTCTTTTTGACATCCTATATAAGTTCGAAGGATATTTTGATGCGAGTCATTGGCCAAAATCTACCTCCAGAGTCAACTTATGCAGAGACGGTACTCCTTTTTTACTTTAACTTGTGAAAAGTTATATCTTTTTTCCTCAAACTGCAATATTTTCCACATATAGCCTGTCTACTATCTACACAAACATATGAGTGGCAGATTTAAATTGCTCTACCGCAAGGGATGACTTACTAACTTTGAAACTTCTAAGTATCAAATATGGTATATGATATCCAGGTCATGACACCCGATCCAGAAGGTGCATCAATAGATACACCAATTGTTGTAGCTCTACAAAAGATGCACGACGGGAAATTTTTACACCTTCCTGTCATTGATCGAGGTATTTTTGCTCTTTTGTAATAATATAGAAATGAAAATCAGTTTTCAGTAAACTCACCACTGACTTGGCCTACATCGTTTGCAGATGGAAGTGTTGTTACTGTCCTTGATGTAATTCACATCACCCATGCTGCTGTAGCCACAGTAAGTCAACTCTGCATCCTCTGATGTCATCTAAGGCTCCAATTTGGTAATTTGACCAATGTCTCGTATATCTATTAGGTGGAAAATAGTGGAGTTGGAAATGAACCTGCAAGCGCTATAATGCAAAACTTTTGGGATTCTACCATGGCATCAGGGCCTTTGGAAGATGAAGATTCACGAAGGTTGTGAAGTTATGTACTTGCAGTTGTACCTTTTTAATTTTCTATAACCTTCTACTTACATTTTCTTAAACACATTTCAGTGAGGGATCCATGAAACTAACTTCTGAAGAAACTGATCCGGATAGTAGATATTCTGGATCCAACCTACCAAACTCCTTTGGCTTCAAGCTTGAAGATAAGAAGGGTCTGCTTCATAGGTTCACCTCTGGTACTATTCCTTCTTAAATCAGAACATTCTGTTACACATACACCTCTAATATTATTGTAGTAGTTTGTGAATGTGGTAAGCTAATTTGGAACTCATGTTAACTGTTGTTCTCGGTGATTCAGATACAAGAAGCTTAACGGATCTTACGACATGCATTCTGCAGAGAGTGGGTGATGACATCGATCCGAACCACCTGCCACAAATTCTGGTATCCCAAAATTGTTAATCAGATTTTGGTTTTGCTTGAGATAGTAGTTCATTACATATGTTGATTATCACGCATCAACTTCCAACCATGTTGGTGTTCGTCTTGACTGCAGTATGAAGATGAAGACCGCGACAAAGTCATTATTGCATCAGATAGCGACCTTACAACAGCCGTGGAACATGCTAAAGAAGTTGGTTTGAAGGTATTACAGGCTCTGAAACTTTATTTTACAATGTATCATTCTCATTATTTTAGCAAACATTTTTGAAGTTCATATAATAAATAATGGCTGTAACAGGGTTTAAGGTTGCATTTAGATTATTCAGAATCAAGTATGGGAAAGTCTCAAAGTATGGAGTTTGCAAATAGGAATGCATGGGCTGGCGCATATAGCGCGGTAGCAGCCGGAACTGCCGTAGTTGCCAGCATTGGTATATTTGCTTTCTTGAAGAGATACAATTCTTGATCAGTATCTAATATTCTCACTATTAAAGCTTAGAAGAAAAGAATTTGGGTCATGGAAGAAGCAATACTGGCCCTTGTAAAATTGGGGAATATTTCTTTTTCCATTTCTATATTCAATTTTAATTTTCTCTGTTGTTTTGAACCTTGATTTTGTGCATACCAAAATCTTCTTAGGCATACAAAGCACTAGTCCTAATTTGGGTGACCTTATAAGGAGTACCCTATGGGGTGGTTCAATTACCTATATGCCCTTAAATCCTTTAAATTACTACTAATCTATCCCTAACCCTAATACAAAACCTATAATCAACTACACCTAAAATTAGTTTCATTCACCTTCTTCTTCTTCCTCTCCACAACCGAACTCATTCACCCTTCCCTTCCTTTTTTTTTTCATCGCGGAAATTTAATCGTCGATTCGTGAAAATTTAGTCGACGATTAAACTCATCTATATAATGGGTCGTCGTAAGCCAGTATCTCGTTCAAATCGATCGACTCAACAACCCATTGAAGAAGAAGAAGATTTAGAGAGTGAAGAACAAACTCAAAATCAACCACAAAATCAACCGGAAGAAGAGATTAAAGAAGAACCAACTCCGGAAATGAGAATAAGAAGGTTAGTTCTACAAACCCATCTCGTATTTGATGTTTTAGATTGGTTTGGTCGATTGTCAAAATCATGTTTCTGCGGCGGTTACAGGGTATGGTTCGGCGCAAAACAAATCTTAGATGTGCGCCGAGCTGTTCTTGAAACTGAACCCTGAAAGTGCATATGAACGGATCGGCGTATATCTGAAATCCGTTTTGAGCCGAACTTAGTGACACAAAGACTTATATTTAGGATCGGCTTATTCGATGGTGTTAGTTTTGTGCCTAATATGTTTTGTGAATTTCAGAAATTTTGCATGTGCGTAGGATCGTCTTGTATGGTAGTATTAGTTTTGTGCCGAATAATTGTTGTTTGAATTTCAGAATTTTTGCATGTGCTTAGGGTTTATTCGATAGTATTAGGGTTGCGCCGAATATCATTGTTAAAATTTCATAAGTTTTACAAGTGTATAGGATCGGCTTATTTATATGATATCATGTTGCGCCGAATACATGTTTGAGTTCATAATCATAGACTTGGCTTATTCGACGGTATCGGTTGTGAGCCGAATATATAGGATCGGCTTATAATTGTTTTGTGGTATGAGCCGATCCACTCTCTGTGTAAGCTAATAAAAATTTCAAGACATGATTCGGCTCATATGTGTTATTTCGGGTAAGCCGAGCCTTCTTATTTTCTTACAAGTTTTTGGCTTTCCAAATCTCTTTGTTGTTCGAATTAGTCTTATAACTTTCATACTTGTGTCAGGACCAATGCAGCTACAAAGAGGAAGAAGATGGAGGTAACACCTTCTACTTCTAAAACTCCCGATCCTAGAGGAGGAGGTAAGAAAAAATTGGGAGTGGGAGGTAGAGGAGGAATTTTAGAAGAAGAAGCTGAACAAGTAAGAATTGAAAGACAAGAAGAAGGAATAGCTGAAGATGAAGAAGTTAATGATAATCAAGAAGTTCATCAAGAAACACAACCCCAAGGAAAACCCAAGAAAGACAAGAAAGGTAAGAAGGTGGCAGAACCCGAGAAAGAGAAGGACGATGATGATCGACGGATCACTGGTTTACACATTCCTGATGAAGATGACGTAATTACCATTCCTTTGAGTCCTTTGATGTTTGCAAACTTTATTCTTACTTTGATGTTTCCAAGTAAAACTTGTTTCTATCAATTCAATTCCTTTGATTTTTTTAATGTGGTTCTTTGGATGTAGGTGTGGATATATGACCATTTCCCAATTTTGAACTTGGCCAAAGTATTTGAGAAAGATGTCGATTATGTTGATACAGAGCCAACTGCAGCACGGTACGCGTACGAGGACTCCAGGAAAAGGAACAAAAAGAAGTTGGTGGCAAGTTTGAGAGAGACGTTAGACCGTCTTGGTGTTGATGATGTCACTTTTCAACCATATGAGAAGGAAGATGAAAAAGATGAAGTTGTTGAAGATGAGGATATGCCGGTAGGTATGTATCATGGGCCATTGTGGTATCCCGGTGGTTATGTTATATACGATCCTAGGCGAGTACTCCGTCAATTAGGATGCGTCCAAAAGGTTCCTTTGTTTGACGAGAAATTCAGGTTGTTACCAAAGAGTGGTAAGGGAACTAAAAGCACCACTTCATCTTGGGAACCAAAGTATGATCCTGATCCCACCGTTGAGTTTTGGAATAATTTAGACAATCACACATTAGATGCGTCCAAGTTAACACCTTTACTTGATGATCCATGTGAAGAGGATCCGGGCTATATGGATTGGTATAACCAAATTTCTCATCCCTTCATTATCAATAAGAAAAGGCAAAAGATAGCTGATAAGGGGAAGGCGAAGCCAATCAAGATCACCAACAAGTCTACTTCCGAAGATGTAGTCAAGGTTTTCAAGATTATGGTAAGAATGACTTCACTTTATACTATTTTCATATATTAGTTATGGTAAAAATGTCTTCAACCTCATGGTTATAAGTTGTTGACAAATGAAAAAATAGGTTGGGTAGGGAGATGTTGAAAAAAATGAAGGCCAAACTTGGTTGCAAAACACCAATGACCGTGGAAGAACAAAAATACCTCATCAACAAGTGGGATGCAATCATCAACAAAGGACAAGGACCCGAGGAACCCGAACAAAGGCCTACCACTAAGAGGTCTCGACAAGTTGGTGAAGGTACAAGCTAAGGTGGTGCTACCGTCCAACCCGGTAATGATGCGTCGGAAGATGAAGACCAAGGTGGAAGAAGAGGTGGTCGTGCAACTAAGAAGAGGGTTCATGGTTAAATTCCCTTTTATGTACACTTTTATGGTACACTTTTTCTTAAGTTTTAAGTACACTTTTATGGTGTTGCAAACACCTTTGCTTTTAGGTGCTGAACTTTGTTTTTAATGGTGCTGGGATTGGGTTATGGACATCTTCAATTTCATGTTTTAATGAATAGCTTAACAGTTATGCGCCGAATTTACAGAGTTCGGCTTATCCTCTAATGTTAGTTACGCGCCGAATCATTTGTCCTTCAGGTTCGGCTTTTTCTATAATTTGAGTTATAAGCCGAGCCTTAAAAATCATTATTGGTGTAACCCAGTATTGGTGTTCCTCAAGCACGATCAGGTTGATGTTCCTCAATTTCATGTTTTAGTGATCCTTGGTATCCTCGTGAATTATGTCTACTGGATCAGGTTGATTTTCCATGGGTCCAAGCACGATCTACAAAGAATATCACAAGGTTAAACACTAGAAAGGGAATATAATAACAAGGTTAGGCGCATTCGATAATCACATTACGTGCCGAACTATAAACATTTACAGGTTTCGGCTTATACGATATCCTCAATATGTGCCGAACCACGAACAATATTTTAACCCAAAAATTAACAAATTCATGTTCGGCTCAGACGATAATCATATTATGTGCCGAACCTTGAACATAAGAGGTTTCGGCTGATACGATATTCTCCATATGTGCCGAACCAGTAACAATATTTCAACCCAAAAATTAAAAAATTATGTTCGGCACATACGATTTTGGATATGTAAGCCGAATTAGTAATGATTCTATTCCGGGCTATTCAGGATGTTGTTCGGCTTACTATGAAACTTTCATATAAGCCGAACTAGTGTCTAGCAAAAGGGTTGGAATTGGAAATTATAGGTTCGGCGCATGCAGTAAACAGATTCAGTAAGCCGAACCGTTCATCAATTGGTAGATTCGGCTCATAGATGTGAGCCGAACCTCAACCTGTTTCGCCGAACCATGATTCAAAAAACCTAACTTTTGAAAATTGAGAGCTATAGAAGTGAGATTAAGTATAGGATATAAGTGTACCTGTGTATTAGAAGCATTGGGTTCCTCATCAATGTCTTCATTATCAGGATTTGGCTCATAAAAATCATCATCTTGAGTTTGTGTTTGAGTTTGAGCTTGAGTTTGAGTGGGTGTAAAATTATTCTCATAATCTAAGAAATCAGCCATTTCTGGATCATTGTTGTAGTTGATATGTATTTTCCTAGGTTTTTTAGATGAATGATGACCCTCCTCATCCTCCATTGAATCAAGAAATAGAATTTTCTCACTTTCTCCTTCTCTTTCTCTCCTTCTTAACCAAACCAAATCTTTGATTTTTTTCCCCTCAAATTTTTCATCTAAACAACTCTTATAATTCTGAAAATTATTTTAATCACTAAACAAAATATTTAATCACTAATCAAGATTATTAACACTAATACGTAAAGGGCAGAGTTGCCATTAAAAAAATTTGGGTTAAGGGATTATCTGATTTTGCTATTTCACAACCTTTTTTGTCTTCATTCAGTATGTCTTGGAAGATTTTGGTATGCCCAAAATTATAATTCGTTGTTTTTCTATATTTACATTTATACTGGTTTTAACACTATACAACCCGGCCCACAGTAGACAAAAATGCTTCATGACCAACTCCTTTACCGACATAGCCATAGGCAGCTGTTATTAGCAAATGCAATTTCTACTAGCTTGGGGAAACAAGGTCACATTGTACTAACTCACGTGTTTAAGACTCCTTTTTCTGGTCTCAACAGTTCTCCTGTGTTTAAGAACTCGTTTTTCTTAATTACCAAAAAAAGAACTCATTTTTCTTGTCTCAGTAATACGCTGTCAGCGCTTTACGAGGGCCAGAATCTTGCATTGCATTGCTTACTGTAATGTCACAGATTCCTTTGTGCGTTGGATCATAGCCACTTGTTTGAGCTGTCCACAAAGGACTTCTCCACTTTCATATTCTTTTTGTTGAATTTTAGCCTGAATATTCTTTTCAGATGGCAGGTGCCGGTAAAATTTATCACCAGCTGAAACACCACAACACAAAGTATGTCCACTCTAATGACAGGTGAAAATGATATTTCATATTGTGTATCAATATCAGTGTAATTGTAATTACAGGTGTTGTCTGAACAAAGCATTTATACTACACTATACACGTGCAGTTGACACAGAGTTATAAATACAGACACTCTAAAGATAAGGGGCACCATTACCCCCCC